>NC_057811.1:72504940-72506508 GCF_018294505.1 Triticum aestivum | reverse complement strand
GGCGCGAAGGCGGCGGTGACACGTGACGGCGGCGCAGGCGGGCGGACGTGTCCGTCGGCAGACGATTTCGTCCGGCGGCGCGCGGTGGAGAAACTAGGGTTTCGTCTACAAATGTATTTCGGGATGCTCACTTATAAATAGGTAGAGGGAGCTAGGAGGCTCCAAATGAGGTGCGGTTTTCGCCCACACGATCGTGATCGAACGACCTAGAGCATGGAAGAGAGTTTGGTGGGTTTTGGGCTGGTTTTGGAGGGGGTTTCTGCTGGACACTCAAATGGACTTTGCGGAAGCCCGGTTAACCGTTGGAGTACCAAACGACCTCCAAATGGAACGAAACTTGACCGGTAATCTCCGGGCGGTATATTAAGGCCACTTGACAAGCCTCGATCCATTCCGAGAAAGTTTGACACCCGCACACGAAAGAAAACGAAAGGGATGCACCAAAGGAGATAGGAGCGCCGGATTGCAAAACGGACAACGAGGAAAATGCTCGGATGCATGAGACGAACACGTATGCGAATGCAATGCGCATGATGACATGATATGAAATGCATGACATGACAAAAAAAAAAACAAAAAACAAAACCTGACAATGGAGGGAAAAACATGACACATAGCCGGAAATGGCAAGAGTCGGAGTTACAATTATGGCAAGTTACGTGCGGGTTGTTACAACACTCCACCACTACGAGAGGATCTCATCCCGAGATCTAGGACTGAAAGAACTCCGGATATTCGGAACGGAGATGGTCCTCGCGTTCCCAGGTGCTTCCCGGTCGGAATGGTGCGACCACTTCACTTTCAGAAATTTGATGGACTTGTTGCGAGTCTTGCGCTCAGTTTCTTCAAGAATAGCAACGGGGTGCTCATGATAAGACAAATCTTCTTGGAGGTCAATCTCTTCGAAGTCGATAGTGCGCTCAGGCGTCTTGAAGCACTTGCGGAGCTGTGACACGTGGAACACATCGTGCACGTTCGCGAAGTTGGAAGGAAGCTCAAGTTGATAGGCGAGGTCGCCTCTTTTGCCAATGATCTTGAAAGGACCCACGTATCTAGGGGCAAGCTTCCCTTTTATACCGAAGCGACGAGTGCCTTTCATTGAACAGACGCGGAGGTAGACATGGCCTCCGATCTCGAAAGCCAAATCACGATGCTTACTATCATAGTAACTCTTCTGGCGCGATTGCGCGGCTTTGAGATTATCACGGATGACTTTGCACATTTCTTCAGCTTCAGTGATTAAGTCATTGCCAAGAAGTTGACGTTCACCAGTCTCTGACCAATTGAGAGGAGTACGGCACTTTCTGCCATAGAGAATCTCGAATGGGGCCTTGCCCGAACTCGCTTGGAAGCTGTTGTTGTAGGAGAATTCAGCATATGGAAGACAATCTTCCCATTTCATGCCAAAGGAAATGACACAAGCCCTGAGCATATCTTCAAGAATTTGATTGACTCGCTTGACTTGGCCACTAGTTTGAGGATGGAAAGCTGTGCTGAAGCGAATGTTTGTGCCCATGGCCTTCTGGAAGGAGTCCCAGAACTTAGAGGTGAAGATGCTTCCACGATCT
>NC_057811.1:72503514-72504930 GCF_018294505.1 Triticum aestivum | reverse complement strand
AAGAAATCAATTGTGGAATGCCGTGCAACGAGACAATTCTGGAGGTGTAAAGTTCTGCCAGCTGAGCTGCTGTGATGGATTCTTTGATTGGAAGGAAATGAGCCACTTTAGAAAGCTTGTCAATGACAACAAAGATAGCATCATTTCCGCGCTTGGACTTTGGAAATCCAGTCACGAAGTCCATTTTGATATGATCAAACTTCCATTCTGGGATAACAAGAGGTTGGAGGAGACCAGCTAGTCGTTGGTGTTCTGCTTTCACTCTTCGGCAGACATCACATTCATTCACGAATTGAGCAATTTCTCGCTTCATTTGAGTCCACCAATACGACTGCTTGAGGTCATGATACATCTTCGTACTTCCAGGATGAATGGAAAGAAGAGAATTGTGCGCCTCGTTCATTATGACTTTCCGTAGATCACCTTTAGGAACCACAATCCGGTCCTCGAAGAATAAAGTGTCTCTGTCATCAATGCGATAGCACTTGTATTTGGAAAGGCCCTTATCGATACCACGTTTCACCTTCTTCACCATGGCATCAAGGAGTTGTGCCTCACGAATTTGGTCTTCCAAAGTAGGAGAGACTATGAGGTTGGCAAGAAAGCCTTGAGGAACAACTTGGAGATTCAGCTTGCGGAAAGCTTCACAAAGACCCGGTTGGAAAGGCTTGAGGATTAAGCTGTTGCAATAAGCCTTCCTGCTTAAAGCATCTGCAATGACATTGGCCTTGCCTGGAGTATATTCGATACTCGGATTGTACTCTTGAATCATTTTGACCCATCGAGTCTGCCTGAGGTTGAGGTTGGGCTGAGTGAAGATGTACTTGAGACTCTTGTGATCAGTGAAAATGTCCACTTGTCTTCCCAACAAGAGATGTCTCCACGTTATTAATGCATGGACAACTGCCGCCAACTCAAGATCGTGAGTGGGGTAGTTCTTCTCGTTGGGCTTCAACTGACGAGAGGTATAGGCCACAACTTTCTTTTCTTGCATTAACACAGCACCGAGACCTTGGAGAGAAGCATCACAGAAAACTTCATACGGCTTGGATTCATCAGGAGGAGTCAAGACAGGAGCTGTGACTAGTTTCTCTTTGAGAGTGTTGAAAGCAACGTCACACTCAGGAGACCAGACATACTTCACATGGTTCTGTAGGAGGTTGGAAAGAGGCTTTGCAATCTTGGAGAAATTCTCAACGAATCTTCGGCAATAGCTTGCAAGACCCAGAAAACTGCGGAGCTGCTTGACATTTTGAGGAGGTTCCCAATCCACAACTGCGGACACCTTCTCAGGGTTAACAGCGATGCCGTTGGCAGAGATGATGTGACCAAGGAAAAGAACTTCATCGAGCCAAAACTCACATTTAGAGAACTTCGCATAGAATTGATACTCTCTGAGCTTGTCGAGCACCAATC
>NC_057811.1:72499100-72503504 GCF_018294505.1 Triticum aestivum | reverse complement strand
CAAATGTTTGGCATGATCCTGCTTATTCTTGGAGAAGACCAAGATATCATCGAGATACACTAGAACGAATTCATTGGTATAGGGGTTGAAGATGAAATTCATCATCCGAGAGAACACCGGAGGAGCATTGACAAGGCCGAAAGACACGACAGTATATTCATAAGAACCAAAGCTTGTTCTGAATGCTGTCTTGGGAATATCTTCTTCACGAATGCGAATCTGATGATAACCCATACGAAGGTCAAGCTTCGAGAATACTTTAGCCCCTTTGAGTTGCTCAAATAGCTCATTGATGTTGGGAAGTGGATACTTGTTCTTGATTGTCTTCTTGTTCAATGGACGGTAGTCGACACAAAGTCGGTCCGTGCCATCCTTCTTCTTCACAAAAAGAACACCACAACCCCATGGAGAAGAACTCGGTCTGATCAAACCCAGACGTTCTTGTTCATCGAGCTGTTTCTTCAATTCCTTCAGCTCGTTGGGTCCAAGCTTGTATGGACGCTTGCAAACGGGTTCAGTGCCAGGCTCCAGTTCGATAACGAACTCAACTGGCTGATGAGGAGGCATACCCGGAAGCTCTTCCGGAAAGACATCTTGATACTCGCAAACGACTGGAATTTGAGAGATGGCATTCAATTCGCACTTCTCATTGAGAGAGATAAACCGAATGGTTTCATCACGAGCGGCATAGATAATCACATCCTCAGACGAGTGTGTCAATTGAATTTCCCTGGCAGCACAATCAAGTTGAGCCTTGTGCTTAGAAAGCCAGTCCATCCCGAGAATAAGATCAATATCCGAGTCACCAAGAACAATTGGAGAAGACTGAAAATCATAGTCGCCCATCTTGATGGAAACATCCAGAACCATCATACTAGAACTCAAACGTTTACCCGGAGAAACGACATTCATGGGTTTACTCAGATGAGAACACGTGAATTCATGCTTGGCAAAGAACGGTCTTGACATGAAAAAAAGAGATGCACCAGTATCAAAAAGAACTTTTGCAGGAATATCATTAACATGAAGATTACCCATTATCACATCAGTAGATTCCTCCGCTTGAGCTGCATTCATCATGTTCACCTTGGCAGACTTTGGATTATGCTTGACCACTGCATTGCTGGAAGATCTGACAGGAGGAGGAGGAGGAAGACGCCTCTGGTTGAAGCACTTGTTAGCATAGTGACCTTTCTGCTGACATTTGTTGCAAGTCACCTCTGAGAGTGGACGGTGATAAGGAGCATTGGACTTGGGAGCTTGATTCTGAGACTTGTTCTGATAGCCAGAGTTGGAAGATTTGGAAGAACCATGGCCACCTTTGTTCTTCTGCTGATAAGGCTGACGAAACGGAGGAGGAGGAGGCAACCAGAACTTCTGTTGCTTAGCTGTCACAAGTGAGGAAGAAGAAGACTGAACTGCGTCTCTGACTCTCTTCTTAGAAGCCTCACACTTGAGCTGAGCAGCCTCTTGCTTCAGTGCCATATTGTAGAATTGATCAAAGTGAGTAGGCTCAACAAGAACGAGAGCTAACTGCAGATCCTCTTTAAGGCCACCTCTGAAGTGATAGATCATGCTCTTCTCATCAGGAACGTCTTGTTTAGCGAAGCGAGCAAGTTTCTGAAACTGAATGTTGTATTGATACACAGACATGTTGCCTTGCTTGAGATTGCGGAACTCCTCACGCTTGCTCTCAACAACACTTTGTGGAATGTGGTGCGCTTTGAAGTCCCGACAGAAGTCAGTCCAAGTGATCACACGACCTCCTCTGGAATCTTTGTATTGCTGAAACCAATCAGCAGCTTGGTCCTTGAGCTGGAAAGAAGCGAACTTGACATAGTCCTCAGGCCTGACATTGCTACATTCAAAATGCTTGTTGATGTCCACGAGCCAATCATCGGCATCCGTGGCCTCGGCATAGTAGCTGAAAGACTTGGGCTGATTTGCGAGAAACTGGTTGAGAGTGGCAAAGTGAAACTGATTGTTGCCTTGACCTTGATTGCCTTGATTGCCTTGCTCTTGAGTATGTTCTTGCAAGAGTTGCAGAATCATCTGAGCATTGGCGTTGGTGGCTGCCATGATAGCCTGCCATGCCTCCGGAGGTGGAGGAGGTGGCGGAGGGTTCGCTTGACTCCCTTCATTGCGATCCGGATTCTGACGCGTTGGCGGAGCCATCCTGAAGAGGGTGACATCCGTTAGCATCTTGATAGACAAATAGATAAGTAGAATCAACGGACAGAAATTGCAACATATAGTCTTCACAATAAACATTCGAACGAAGATGAACGAATGAATTCCGTAGTAAATCATCACACTTCCATAAGTTGAGAAGCCACTTAGAAAAAGATATGGAATGAACATATGAATTCGAAGCAACTCGAAAACCACAATACAAAATAAAACAAAGTATTGGCTTGCAGAATAAGCCGGAACAAACATATGATAGAGATTTCGTCCGAAGTTTTCGTGGTGGGGCCCACACGGGCTCAATCGTACAGCACCATCATGTACAAGGCTGTGCACATGACATACGAAGCGTCCCCGAGTCGGCAAAGCCATGGACTCTTTAAGACACTATGAGACCACTGTAAAATCAACCGTGTACAGGCGGACCACTAGACGTCGAACCCCAATCTCATATCATGCGTTTGTCGGAAAGATATCCTAAGGCTACTTGAATTCCCACTTATAAACTCCCGAAACTTTCTGGTTATGCAATCTGGTGTAGGGGATACAGGGGACACAAAATATATCACCCAAACTAGCAATCCCTAGATCCAGCTGTATCCATCCGTCAACACATAACCAAGAAACCTTCGGAAATCGTTTACCTCAACCTTCGAAAAACATCCGTTATACAAGTTATGGCAATACTCCCGAACTCCCGCCCCAGTACTGGGTGGCGTCGAGGTGATCTCACCAACAACTGCATAAAAGAGATTTCGATGTCGGCGAAACTCAGGTATTCCAGAACTGCCACGATAAAATTGTGATGACAACACCTCGGAGCTCAACTCCCGGGACACTGCCACAACCCCTAAATGACAGGAGGCACCAAGAACAATGTTCTCGTCACAAAACCATCGGAACGATTCCAAGATACCCGCGTGATCCTAAATTTTTTTTAGTGAAATTTGAGGAGAGAGTAGTCAAAACTTCTACGTCAGGAGACCTCACCAGAGCGACGAAGGGACTGAGGAGTAAAAAGAATCCTACTCTCTGATATATATAATCCTAAGACTCAAAACATTTTTATTCTAGACTCGACAACGCCAGCGATTCGATCAAGCAGGGGCTCCTAAGTCGGGGATGGCTCTGATTACCAACTTGTAACGCCCACGATGCGGCTATATCTCCCACGTGTCGAGGCACGACTTAGAGGCATAACCGCATAGTGGTTTTGTCGCAAGAAGGGTCATCTTCACACAATCCCATGTAATGAACAAGAATGGGATAAAGAGTTGGCTTACAATCGCCACTTCACACAATACATAAATAAATATCATACATCATCCAAAATACAATCATATAGACCGACTACGGCCAAAATACAGATGAAAATAAGACAACCCCAAATGCTAGATCCCCGATCGTCCCAACTGGGCTCCACTACTGATCATCAAGAAAAGACACATAGTAACGGCCATGTTCCTCGTCGAACTCCCACTTGAGATCGACACCATCATCTGCACTGGCATCGTCGGCACCTGCAACTGTTTTGGTAGAATCTGTGAGTCACGGGGTCTCAGCAATCTCACACCCGTGAGATCAAGACTATTTAAGCTTGTAGGAAAAGATGGTGTAATGAGGTGGAGCTGCAGCGGCAAAAGCATATATGGTGGCTAACTTGCGCAAATGAGAGCGAGAAGAGAAGCAACGGAACGGACGTCATCTAGCAATGACCAAGAAGTGATCCTGAACACCTACTTACGTCATACATAACTCAGACCGTGTTCACTTCCCGGACTCCGCCGAGAAGAGACCATCACGGCTACACACGCAGTTGATGTATTTTAATTGGGTCAAGTGACAAGTTATCTACAACCGGACATTAACAAATTCCCATCTTCCTCATAACCGCGGGCACGGCTTTCGAAAGATAATACCCTGCAGGGGTGTCCCAACTTAGCCCATCATAAGCTCTCACGGTCAACGAAGGATAAACCTTCTCCCGGAAAGACCCGATCAGTCTCGGAATCCCGGTTTACAAGACATTTCGACAATGGTAAAACAAGACCAGCAAAGCCGCCCGAATGTGCCGACAAATCCCGATAGGAGCTGCACATATCTCGTTCTCAGGGCACACCGGATAAGTCAAGCTACGAGTAAAACCAGACCTCGAGTTTCCCCGAGGTGGCCCCGCAGGCTGCTCGGTTCGGACCAACACTCGAAGGAGCACTGGCC
>NC_057811.1:72496345-72498641 GCF_018294505.1 Triticum aestivum | reverse complement strand
TAAAATAAGATGACCCTCGGGCTCGCGAAAACCCGGGGGGAAAGGCTTAGGTAGCAAATGGTAAAACCAAGGTTGGGCCTTGCTGGAGGAGTTTTATTCAAGGCGAACTGTCAAGGGGGTCCCATAAATCACCCGACCGTGTAAGGAACGCAAACTCAAGGAACATAATCCCGGTATAACAGTAACTAGGGCGGCAAGAGTGGAACAAAACAGCAGGCATAAGGCCGAGCCTTCCACCCTTTACCAAATATATAGATGCATTAATTAAATAAGAGATATTGTGATATCCCAACATATCCATGTTCCGACATGGAACAAACTTCAACTTCACCTGCAACTAGCAACGCTATAAGAAGGGCTGAGCAACAGCGGTAACTTAGCCAAAACAACGGTTTGCTAGGAAAGGATGGTTAGGGGCTGACATGGCTAAAATGGGAGACATGAAATAGCAAGTGATAGGTAGCGGAGCATGGCAATAGAGCGAACAACTAGCATAGCAAAGATAGAAGTGATTTCGAGGGGTGGTCATCTTGCCTGCAAGGTTCTCAGAGTTGTCGAAATCTTGATCCTCGTAAGCGTACTCGACAGGTTCCTCATTCACGAACTCGTCTCCCGGCTCTACCCAAGACAAGAACACAAACAAACGGAACCACAATCAACAACGAAAAAAGCGCAAGCAACATGATGCAAAACATGTATGATATGCAAGATATGATATGCGATGCATATGCGTGCTCCGGAAGGAAAATGATGAACATGGCAGTAACTTGGCAAACTAAGAATGCCACTGGAAAGATGAGATGATTTCGGTCGAAATCGATATAAAGATCACCGGAATCGGATGCACGGTTTGCAAATGGCAAGCAAAACAAGAATGACACTAATCTGCGATAAACAGCAAGATAGCACTTAAAATGCAACAAGCAACAATACTACAGCACCCCAACATAGCAACAAAGAACATGGAAGTAATCTACAGGAGATGATTGACAAAAGATGAACACTGAGCTACGGCTAGTTCACAACATATCAAGCTCAAACAAGCATGGCAAAAGTGCAAAAGATTACAGGTTCACAGACTTGGTGAAAAACTGGACATGGCAGAAAACAGCATCAGGTAGCAATGTTCAGAGCACGAAATCAACATGATACATGAACTTAACATAGCAAAGCAAGGCATGATAGTGTTCTACTAAATGCACATGACAAACTTCCCTTACTGACCATAAGACAAAAAGGACCAAAAGATATGATGGCAAGCATGTAAACATAGCAAGTTTCGTTATCAGGTTTCAGACTTAGCAGAAAACAGAGCATGGCAGAAATAATAATATGTAGGCCTTTTTGTGAGCTTGATGCACTCACTACAAACCAAGCATACCTACAGCAAGACGGCTTGTTTATGAAGCTAACCATGGCAAGAACAATTGCATAGCATGTATGGATCAACTACAATAAGCTTGGCAAAATTGCATATCATGTTAAGAATCTGCCAGAAATATTTTATAGCAAAAGTAGAGCAAGATTGAGTCATGCTATGGCACTCCATAATTGCAAACAATTGAAGGAATGGATCAATTACAACTATAGCTACAAAACATCCTTACTGGACATCTCCAAAATATGCATGGATCTCTCTGTAGCATCAAGTTTACATGGCAACAAAATTACAGCAGACAAAGACTTAGAGAAATCACCAAGTCCCTGAAATCAGAAATATTACGGGGCCTACTTTGCATGCTTGTGCTAGTCACCGCAGAGATCACAAAAATACATGGACTACACCACTGGAAAGATGGCATGGCATACTTCAAAACACATGTAGAGCTCATGCCCAAAAGATGCACAGATTTAATGATACAAAAATATCAAATCTCCAAGTTCTGATAAGAACCAGAGAATAACAGCAACTAGCCCTCTTCCAACAGAGATTTGGGCATCAAGATGACCTCTAATGAACATGGTACAGTTGAACAAAATGAAGAGCATCACGAGACGAACAATTTGACATATTACACACGTGAATCGGAGCTACATGCAAGGAGTTACGGCATCACGAACAGGAGCAAATGCTGAGAAAAATCCAAGACTTAGAGAAACTTGGGGGGTGCGGGAAGTCCACGCTCACGATGGATCTGGATCGGGGAAGCTACAGGAGCTCGAGGAGCTCGCCGGCTCGGTCGATGGCGCTCGCCGGCGGGAGGAAGAAGGGCGGCGGCGAGATAGGCCGGAGGAGGAGAGGACGGCGCGGCGAACTCCGGCGACGGGGCGGCACGGCGGCGCGGGGCGGCGCGAC
>NC_057811.1:72341872-72495800 GCF_018294505.1 Triticum aestivum | reverse complement strand
GACGCGGCGGCGCGAAGGCGGCGGTGACAGGTGGCGGCGGCGCAGGCGGGCGGACGTGTTCGTCGGCAGACGATTTCGTCCGGCGGCGCGCGGTGGAGACACTAGGGTTTCGTCTGCAAATGTATTTCGGGATGCTCACTTATAAATAGGTAGAGGGAGCTAGGAGGCTCCAAATGAGGTGCAGTTTTCGCCCACACGATCGTGATCGAACGACCTAGAGCATGGAAGAGAGTTTGGTGGGTTTTGGGCTGGTTTTGGAGGGGGTTTCTGCTGGACACTCAAATGGACTTTGCGGAAGCCCGGTTAACCGTTGGAGTACCAAACGACCTCCAAATGGAACGAAACTTGACCGGTAGTCTCCGGGTGGTATATTAAGGCCACTTGACAAGCCTTGATCCATTCCGAGAAAGTTTGACACCCGCACACGAAAGAAAACGAAAGGGATGCACCGGAGGAGATAGGAGTGCTGGATTGCAAAACGGACAACGGGGAAAATGCTCGGATGCATGAGACGAACACGTATGCGAATGCAATGCGCATGATGACATGATATGAAATGCATGACATGACAAAAAAACAAAACTAAAAACAAAACCCGACAACGGAGGGAAAATCATGACACATAGCCGGAAATGGCAAGAGTCGGAGTTACAATTATGGCAAGTTACGTGCGGGGTGTTACACATAGCTACTGGTACATACCCTCAGCCCCGAGGGTGAACTACTCCTTCCTCATCATGGGGAGCGCCGGGATGATGAAGATGGCCACCGGTGAGGGTTCCCCCCTCCGGCAGGGTGCCGGAACGGGTCTAGATTGGTTTTCGGTGGCTACAGAGGCTTGCGGCGGCGGAACTCCCGATCTAGGTTTCTTTCTGGAAGTTTGGGGTTAAGAGGTGTTGGAGTCGGGAGCAAGTCAGGGGGGTCCCTGAGGCAGCCACGAGGCAGGGGGCGCGCCCCCACCCTCGTGGTGGCCTCGGGGCTCTTCTGGCCCACTTCCGGTACTCCGTGGGCTTCTTCATGTCCAGAAATGATCTCCGTCAAATTTCAGCTCAATTGGACTCCGTTTGGTTTTCCATTTCTGCGAAACTCAAAAACAAGGAAAAAACAGAAACTGGCACTGGGCTCTAGGTTAATAGGTTAGTCCCAAAAATCATATAAAATAGCATATAAATGCATATAAAACATCCTAGAAGGATAATATAATAGCATGAATACTTCATAAATTATAGATACGTTGGAGACGTATCAGCATCCCCAAGCTTAATTCCTGCTCGTCCTCGAGTAGGTAAATGATAAAATTAATAATTTATGAAGTGTGCATGCTAGCAGGTGCACAAGTTTGATCAATGATAATTTCTATCACCTTTTCTAGCATCATTATATGTCATAACAGTAGCTCAACTCATAAAAATTTTCATGATCAAGTAACAAGCTATTCACATGTTAAAGTATAGATCGTAAACTTTCTTGAAAACTAACAAACAGTTCTCAGTCATCAAACAATTGTAATTCATCTTATTTCCAGGAAGGGTCTATGTAAGAGTTTTGATTTAGCAAATCTCACATACTCAACCATCATATAGTCTTCCATGATTGCTACCACTCAAAGCATATTTTTAGAACAAATAGTATTCATCGAACACAGAGAAAGATAGGGGCTTAATGTTTCGCCTCCCAACCTTTTACCTCAAGGGTAATGTCAACAATAATAATTCATGATCAAATATATTTGAATGGCCATATATGCTTAGATATTTCCATCACATGATGCTTGCCAACTAAAGAGTAGGTTGGAATGAGAAGGAATACTACTAACTCTTGCATAAAAGTAAAAGATAGGCCCTTCGCAGAGGGAAGCAGGGATTTGCAGAGGTGCCAGAGCTCGAAGCTAAAACAGAGATGAAAATAATTTTGAGAGGTATGCTTTCATTGTCAACATAACGACCAAGAGTTCCCAATATCTTCCATACTACATACATTATATGCGGTTCCCAAACAGAAAGGTAAAGATTTTACTCCCCCTCCACCAACAATCACACTCCACGGCTTGTCCGAAACAATGGGTGCCGTCCAACTTTCAACAATCCTGGGGGAGTTTGTTTAAATTATTTGCGAATTTGTTTTTGATCTTTTGATCATAGGACTGGGCATCCCAGTTACCAGCCATTTTCTCGTGAATGATGAGCGGAGTCCACTCATCGTGAGAATAACCCACCTAGCATGGAACATACTGACAGCCCCTAGTAGCTACATGAGCGATTCGGGCATACAAAACAGATTATTATTTGATGATTTAGAGTTTGGCACATGCAAATTTACTTGGAACGGCAGGTAAATACCGCATATAGGTAGATATGGTGGACACTCATGGCAGAAACTTGGTTCAAGGATTTTGGATGCACAAGCAGTATTCCCGCTTAGTACAGAAATTTTGGCTAGCAAAGGATTCTAAATAGCAAGCACCACATGTTGGAGGATCTATAACAATATAACTTATATACAAATATACCCAAACATAACTCACTATGTTGTCTTCCTTGTCCAACTTCAACTAATTTGCTCAGGTTTGAAAATAATTAATGGGGCTCACAATCATAGAAGATGTCCAAGATAGTATATTTATATGTGAAATCTCTCTTCCTTCAATATTCTTTCATGAATTGTTCAAGTGACCAATACAATGTTTGCTAACCTTCAATAAATTTACCACCTCTACTTCTTATATGTGAAGTCATTACTCCCCATGGGATAAGCATATGAAACATATATAATTTCAGATTTATGACATTCAAATCATTCAACCATTTACTCATAGGATATAAGTGAAGCACGCGAGTAAATGACAAACTACTCCAAAAAGATATAAGTGAAGATCAATGAATAGTTAAATAATTATGTAGCTTTGTGAAGACTCTCTCTCATTTAAGAATTTCAGATCTTGGTATTTTATTCGTACATCAAGCAAAACAAAAGAAAATAAAATGATGCTCCAAGCAAAACACATATCATGTGGTGAATAAAAATATTGCTCCAAGTAAAGTTACCGATGAACGAAGACGAAAGAGGGGATGCCATCCGGGGCATCCCCAAGCTTAGGCTCTTGGTTGTCCTTGAATATTACCTTGGGGTGCCTTGGGCATCCCCAATCTTAGGCTCTTGCCACTCCTTATTCCATAGTCCATCGAATCTTTACCCAAAACTTGAAAACTTCACAACACAAAACTCAACAGAAAACTTGTAAGCTCCGTTAGTATAAGAAAATAAATCACCACTTAGGTACTGTTGTGAACTCAATATAAATTCATATTGGTGTAATATCTACTTTATTCCAACTCCTCTATGGTTCATACCCTCCGATACTACTCATAGATTCATCAAAATAAGCAAACAACACATAGAAAACAGAATCTATCAAAAACAGAACAGTCTGTAGTAATCTGTATCAAACGTATACTTATGGAAATCCAAAAATTCTGAAATAAATTGGTGGACCTGAGGAATTTGTCTATTAATCTTCTGCAAAAAGAATAACTTAAAAGCACTCTTCTGTAAAAAAATGACAGCTAAACTCGTGAGCACAAAGGTTCTGTTTTTTACAGCAAGATCACATTAACTTCCACCCAAGTCTTCCCAAAGGTTCTACTTGGCACTTTATTGAAAAAAAGATATAAAACATGATTACTACAGTAGATTAATCATGTGAACACACAAAAACAGTAGGGGTAAATATTGGGTTGTCTCCCAACAAGCGTTTTTCTTTAATGCCTCTCTAGCTAGGCATGATGATTTCAATGATGCTCGTATAAAAGATAAGAATTGAAACATAAAGAGAGCATCATGAAACACATGGAAAGCACATTAAGCCTAACCCACTTCCTATGCATAGGGATTTTGTGAGCAAACAACTTATGGGAACAATAATCAACTAGCATAGGAAGGCAAAACAAGCATAACTTTAAAACTTTAAGCACATAGAGAGGAAACTTGATATTATTGCAATATGTAGAAGCATACGATCCTCTCTCATAATAATTTTCAGTAGCATCATGAATGAATTCAACCATATAACCAGCACATAAAGCATTCTTTTCATGATCTACTTGCATAGAAATTTTACTACTCTCCACATAAGCAAATTTATTCTCATCAATAGTAGTGGGAGCAAACTCAACAAAATAACTATCATGTGAAGCATAATCCAATTGAAAATTAAAATCATGATGACAAGGTTCATGGTTATCTTTATTCTTTACAGCATACGTGTCATCACAATAATCATCATAAATAGGAGGCATGCTTTCATCATAATAAATTTGCTCATCAAAACTTGGGGGACTAAACATATCATCTTCATCAAACATAGCATCCCCAAGCTTATGGTTTTGCATATCATTAGCATCATGGATATTCATAGAATTCATACTAACAACATTGCAATCATGCTCATCATTCAAATATTTAGTGCCAAACATTCTAATGCATTCTTCCTCTAGCAATTGAGCACAATTATCGGAATCCTTATTTTCATGGAAGACATTAAAAAGATGAAGCATATGAGGCACCCTCAATTCCATTTTTTTGTAATTTTCTTTTATAGACTAAACTAGTGATAAAACAAGAAACAAAAAGATTCGATTGCAAGATCTAAAGATATACCTTCAAGCACTCACCTCCCCGGCAACGGCGCCAGAAAAGAGCTTGATGTCTACTACACAACCTTCTTCTTGTAGACGTTGTTGGGCAGTAGTAAATTTCCCTCAAGTGGATGACCTAAGGTTTATCAATCCGTGGGAGGCATAGGATGAAGATGGTCTCTCTCAAACAACCCTGTAACCAAATAACAAAGATTCTCTTGTGTCCCCAACACACCCAATACAATGGTAAATTGTATAGGTGCACTAGTTCGGCGAAGAGATGGCGATACAAGTGCAATATGGATGGTAGATATAGGTTTTTGTAATCTGAAAATATAAAAACAGCAAGGTAGCAAGTGGTAAAAGTGAGCGTAAACGGTATTGGAATGCTAGGAAACAAGGCCTAGGGTTCATACTTTCACTAGTGCAAGTTCTCTCAACAATAATAACATAATTGGATCATATAACTATCCCTCAACATGCAACAAAGAGTCACTCCAAAGTCACTAATAGCGGAGAACAAACGAAGAGATTATGGTAGGGTACGAAACCACCTCAAAGTTATCCTTTCTGATCGATCTATTCAAGAGTCCGTAGTAAAATAACACGAAGCTATTCTTTCCGTTCGATCTATCATAGAGTTCGTACTAGAATAACACCTTAAGACACAAATCAACCAAAACCCTAATGTCACCTAGATACTCCAATGTCACCGTACCTCAAGTATCCATGGGTATGATTATACGATATGCATCACACAATCTCAGATTCATCTATTCAAACCAACACAAAGTACTTCAAAGAGTGCCCCAAAGTTTCTATCGGAGAGTCAAGACGAAAAGGTGTGCCAACCCCTATCCATAAGTTCACGAGGTCACGGAACCCGCAAGTTGATCACCAAAACATACATCAAGTAGATCACGTGATATCCCATTGTCACCACAGATAAGCACATCCAAGACATACATCAAGTGTTCTCAAATCCTTAAAGACTCAATCCGATAAGATAACTTCAAAGGGAAAACTCAATCCATTAGAAGAGAGTAGAGGGGGAGAAACATCATAAGATCCAACTATAATAGCAAAGCTCGCGATACATCAAGATCGTACCACCTCAAGAACACGAGAGAGAGAGAGATCAAACACATAGCTACTGGTACATACCCTCAGCCCTGAGGGTGAACTACTCCTTCCTCATCATGGAGAGCGCCGGGATGATGAAGATGGCCACTGGTGAGGGTTCCCCCCTCCGGCAGGGTGCCGGAACGGGTCTAGATTGGTTTTCGGTGGCTACAGAGGCTTGCTTTTTTCTGGAAGTTTGGGGTTATATAAGAGATGTTGGAGTCGGGAACAAGTCAGGGGCGTCCCCGAGGCGGCCACGAGGTAGGGGGCGCGCCCAGGGGGGTAGGGCGCGCGCCCCACCCTCATGGTGGCCTCGGGGCTCTTCTGGCCCACTTCCGGTACTCCGTGGGCTTCTTCTGGTCCAGAAATGATCTCCGTCAAATTTTAGCTCAATTGGACTCCGTTTGGTTTTCCTTTTCTGCGAAACTCAAAAACAAGGAAAAAACAGAAACTGGCACTGAGCTCTAGGTTAATAGGTTAGTCCCAAAAATCATATAAATAGCATATAAATGCATATAAAACATCCTAGAAGGATAATATAATAGCATGAATACTTCATAAATTATAGATACGTTGGAGACGTATCACACCTCAGTGCTCAGCACATGTTCAGCATGATGATGTCCCATGAGCTCTTGATCCAGTTGAGGACGAGGGATAGTTTTGTCAGCACGACGGCGTGGCGACGGTGATGATGAAGTTACCAGCGCAGGGTTTCACCTAAGCACTACGACGATATGACCGAGGTGTTAAACTATGGAGGGGGCACCGCACACGGCTAAGAGATCGTCTGTTGTGCCTTTGGGGTTCCCCCTGCCCACGTATATAAAGGAGGGAGGGAGATAGGCCGGCGGCCAGGAGGGGCGCGCCAAGGGGGGCGCCCTACTTGGACTCCTAGTAGAAGTAGGATTCGCCCCCTTCTTCCTTTCTTCCACTAGAGGGAAAGGAAGGAGGGGCGAAGGAGAAGGAAGGAGGGGGCCGCGCCCCTACCCCTTGTCCAATTCGGTTTGGGCAGGGGGGAGGCGCGCGCCACCTCATGACCCTTCATCCCTGATTGCTCCCTGGCTATAGCGCCAGAAAGCTCCTGTCTGCTAGGACTACGTCAGTATTTCCCCAAAGAGGAAGGGATGATGTAGCACAGTGAAGGTAGGTATTCCCTCAATGATGAAACCAAGGTTATCGAACCAGTAGGAGAACCAAGCAACACAATGTAAACAACACCTGCACACAAATAACAACACCTCGCAACCCGACGTGTTAAAGGGGTTGTCAATCCCTTTCGGGTAACGATGCGAGAAATTTGTAATAGATTGAAATAATAGATCGCAAATAAAATAAAGTGCAGAAAAGTATATTTGTATTTTTGGTTTAATATATCTGAATAAAAATGCAAAGGAAAAGTAGATCGCAAGCAAATATATGAGAAAGAAGACCCGGGGGTCGTAGGTTTCACTAGTGCACTACTAGGGAAAACCTTATACACAGAATCTTAGCAGCAGCATGGTTTAAAAACAAACGCTACTGCTAATTAGCAGTAGCGAGCTCCTGGAAACCACGCTACTAACACCCCGGTAGCAGTAGCGCCCTAGGTGAAACAAACGCTACTACTATAATTCCCACGGTGTTGCCTCCAGGCTAGATATAGTAGTAGCGCCCTTCTCCTGGACGCGCTACTGCTAAAGTACTCAGTAGCAGCGTTTTTCTTCAAAACTCGCTGCTGCTAAGTATCACCGCAACTAATTAAGTTTAGTTCCATACCGCTAAGCGAACAAGGTGTTTACCACCTTAAATATGTTACTTCTCAAACTATCTCGAGCACTTGGTCTTCATTGAACTATATGTGTAGGATTTGTGGCGGCAATATGAATTTTCACCAGTACCTATACAGTACTGTCGTGGAATTGTCACGGCAGATGTCCTCGTGCAAGGACTTAGTCGTGGAGCCATTGCAGCTAGGAAGCTTAAAGGGGTTAAACGGGACAAAGGACACGAGGATTATACTGGTTCGGCCCCTTACGTTGAAGGTAAAAGCCTACTCCAGTTGAGGTGGTATTGCTTAGGGTTTCGATGACCAGGAGCTAAACCGCTCTGCTTGGCTATCGATCTGATCTTACTTGTCCTGAAACGCCGCCGGGTCGTCCCTTTATATAGAAAGGTTAACGCCCAGCGGCCCTCAGAGTCCCGGCCGGCTCATAAACTGTGTCCGGCTCGGACTCTTAACTATTCTTGCCTTACACTACAAGTCACGCCACAATGGCGGTTTACCACTATGAGCCTTAAGCCGCCTTTGGGCCTTAGACCTATTACTAAACCGCCATCCTTAACCTGTCCTTGGGCTTCTGAACGAACAACTGTCGCAACGTAACCCGGCCCATCTAGGGCGGGTTACACCAGTAGCTATATCCTCAACATTAGGCCCCAGAATGATTTGAACCGGTTCATGTCAATCTTCAATACCTTAAGAGAAAATCTTCCGGCTTCTGTTTGCGCGAAGGTTACAACCCGCCATGATGTCAGCTGCCATTAATACACGTTCCGTCCAACGTATCTCAACGGATCCTTATCTTAATAACTATCCTGTTGAGGATATAGACCTTAGAGTCACCCGCCAGAAGGGGCCGGGTCACTCATATGGTCATTGTCAGAAGCCCGGTGTCAAGCTTAAAGACGGTGGGCCAGAGATGGGCTTAAGACCCGGATATGGCTTAAGGCCCGTAGTTGCAGTTATTATCAAGGTAGAACTTGTAGTGTAAGGCAAGAATAGTTGAGAGTCCGAGCCGGACACTCTTATGAGCCGGCCGGGACTCTGAGAGCTGCTGGGCGTCGGCCTCCCTATATAAGGGGACGACCCGGCAGTGGTTTAGGGACAAGCAAGATCTCATCGAGAACCAGGCATAGCGGTCTCGCTCCCTGGTCATCGAAACCCTAATCAGTACCACCTCAAACTGGACGTAGGCTTTTACCTTCACCGTAAGGGGCTGAACCAGTATAAACCCTCGTGTCCCTTGTCCCACTTAACCCCTTCAAGCTTCCTAGTTGCGATGGCTCCACGACTAAGTCCTAGTTCGAGGACATCTGCCGTGACAATTCCACGACAGTTGGCGCCCACCGTGGGGCCAGCGCACGGTGGATTTGAGTTCTTGAAGGGCAGCTTCGAAGGGCTCAAGGGATACGCTGTGGGCCGGATGACCAAGAGTCGTCGCGGCAAGCTCTACATTGACGATGCAAACTGGGGCCCCGACGCCGGCTCAATTGAGTACGGGTACCGGGTCCCCTTCGGTGGAATTCATGTTTTCATTGGCAAGATTGGTGAGCCGGGCCCTGAGCCGGATCTCTGCGCCGATTTCATCGAGACGGCTCAGCGTGCACGACCCGCCCAGGCCAGGCCTGCCTTAAGGCATGCTTTTGTGGGATGCATTCATGGAGGGCCCTCTGATCGATCCGGATCTAGGGATGAGGCGGCCGCCGGCTCTGACGGCGAGTCGTCCACTGATGAGTCAAATTTGCTGTATCAACTTCAAGATGGCAGGCTCATGGGTTGTTCCGATGGTGACAGTATTCCGGACCCGTTTGAGCCGCCAAGTCAGGTCGGAGTCTTTATGGCCGGTGCACAGCCTGTTCAGAACCCTGCTGCTGGAGCGGGAACCCCGGTGCCTTCGCCGGCTCAGGTGCTAATGGATCTCACGGACAGGATGACGGCCCTGTTAACCGCCACGGTGGACCCGGCGGATCAAGCTCAGCATGATGCGGAGGTGGCACAGTTAAAGTTGGATCTAGTGAAAGCTAAGGAGGATCTGGCAGCCGAAGGGATCAGGATGGCTGCGGAGAGGGCGGCTCTCGATGCCCAAACTCAGTTGATCTAGGCGCAGTCCTTCCGGCTCACGATGGATCAGAACGCGTCCAATGAGGTCATGAGAAGGAGGCATCAAAAGGCCCAATCTCGACTCCCTCCGGTTTACGATCCACGCAACCTCTTCAACACGCCAGGTGCAGGGTCTAGTAACCCGCCAGGGGTCATAGTGCCTAGGTCTAGGACCCCTATTCAGCCAATAGGGATGGGGCCTCCCCAGGTGCCCCCTGCCCCGCCTCAGTACGTGCCAATACCCCCGGGTCATTATAATAACCCGCTGGAGAACATGGTCGCCGCGGCAGCACGGCTGGCGGCTCTCCCAGTCGACGGCGACTCTCCGACGGCTATTGAAACCCGCCGGGTCAGGGAACTCCTTCAAACAGCACTGGCACAACAAGAGGCGTACTCCTACAGTCGGGACAGGATCCACTTGACCCCTCGGCCAGGCCGGAGCCCGAGTTACAGCAGGAACATGGTCTCAGCGACCGGCTCAAGTAACGTCCGACGCCATGACCCGCCCCCTGGCCATGGCCCGGTTCATAACGGAGCTTTTCACGCAGCAGACCAGGACAGAGCGCGGCAGGAGGCGGAGCAGGTGCCTCAGTTGACGGCTTACCAGACTCCCCTGGCTTATCCGACGACTTCCGTCGACGTGGGTATCCCTACCAGGATTGGGGGTGTCCCTTGTTTAGTGCCAGCTATCCGCAATGAACGTCTACCGAAGGACTTCAAAGGTCCTAGGAAGGTGCCTAATTACACAGCGGACTTACAACCCGCAGCCTGGATCGAGAGTTATGAGATGGCTATGGAACTGCTGGAGGTCAGTGAGGCGGCCATGGCTAAGTACTTCACCATGATGTTAGATGGGACTGCCCGCACTTGGTTGAAAGGGCTACCACCGAATTCCATTGGGTCTTGGGCTGAGCTGAAGGCCCGGTTCATCCAAAACTTCAAGGATACCTGTAGGCAGTCCATGTCAATTGTGGATTAGACTAACTGCAAGCAGTAGGAGGGTGAGTCTACGACACATTGGGTTCGCCGGGTTAAGGAGATAATACATTCCTCGGATAAGATGGACGCCGGCTCTGCAGTCTTAATGTTGGAGCAGAATTATCGTTTTGTGCCCCTGAAGATGAAACTCAGGCGGCTTAAGCGCGACTGCAATGATATGGGTACACTGATGGCGGCTCTTGTTAAGTACGCCGATTCTGATGGTACCAAGGACCCCGCTTCAGATGATGAAAGGACAGGGAAGGGAAAGAAGAACGACAATGGCAAGGGTCCTCAGCATAACCCGGGGAACCAAGGAGGAGGCAAGCGCAAGGCCGATGGCAGCCTAGAGTTTGTGGCCAACGCCAGCTCACAAGGTAATAACCAGCAACGTAAGGGGAGGCCCCCTCCCCGAGGCGGCGGGTCAGGCCCGACGCTGGAGCAGCTGCTGAATGAGCCTTGTCCAAGGCATGGCTCTAGAGAGAAGCTAGCAACTCATCTATGGAAGGATTGTGCAATCATGAAGGCCTTTAAGAATTACAATGGCCCGGGCGGCGGCTTTCATGGCCCGGGCGGCGGCTCAAATTCTAATCCTCAGAACGGTCAAGGGGGCTTTAATCAGCAGTCTGGCCAGGGTCATCAACAGCAGCAGGGGGTTATCAGACCAATCCAAAGCAGCTTAGCGGTGGACAGTACCATGTATTCACCACCAGTCTGTGTAAGCGAGATCAGAAGCTTCATAAGAGGGCTGTGAATGCTGTTGAGCCGGCGGTTCCACGCTACTTGCGGTGGTCTGAGCAGCCTATAGTATGGAGTAGAGAGGATCACCCTCCCCGGGTGGACAATCCGGGTCACTTGGCCTTAGTGGTGGCTCCTCAGGTGGGAGGATATAAGTTCACTAAGGTACTCATGGACGGAGGCAGCAGCATCAACATCCTCTATTATGAGACTTTTCGCCGTATGGGGTTGGTTGATAAGAACCTCAGCCAGTCAAACACTATCTTCCATGGTGTGGCACCTGGTAAGTCGGCTTATCCAGTCGGCAAGATCGAGTTGGAAGTGGCCTTCGGAGATGAGAACAACTACAGGGTGGAAAAATTGACCTTTGAGGTAGTCAAGATAAGAAGTCCGTACCATGCCATATTTGGGCGGCCGGCTTACGCCAAGTTCATGGCACGGTCGTGTTACGTATATTTACAGCTCAAGATGCCGGGTCATAATGGGACCATTACGGTTCACGGCAGCCGGAAGGTGGCCTTGGAATGTGAGGAAGGCGATGCAGCTTATGCAGAATCTGTTTGTGCAACAGAGGAGTTGAAGTTTTACAAAGACAATGTTGACCCAACAGATATGACCTCTCTGAAAAAGCCGACTACGGAGCATGAGCCGGCAATGAAATTTAAGTCGGCTGATGAGACTAAACTTGTTGATTTCGTTCCAGGAGATTCATCTCATCAGTTTAGCATCAGTGCCAATCTGGATCCAAAATAGGAAAGCGCGCTCATCGAGTTCATCCGTGAGAATAGGGACATCTTCGCATGGAAACCTTCCGACATGCCAGGTGTACCTAGAGAACTCGCTGAGCACACTCTCAATGTTGATCCAAAATTTAAGCCGGTCAGGCAGTTCCTTCGGCGGTTCAATGAGGAGAGGCGGAAAGCTATTGGTGAAGAGGTGGCTCGGCTCTTGGCGGCCGGGTTTATTGTTGAAGTCTTTCACCCAGAATGGTTAGCTAACCCGGTGCTCGTACTCAAGAAGAACGGCACTTGGCGGATGTGTGTGGACTACACGGACTTAAACAAGGCGTGTCCGGCTGATCCTTTTGCCCTGCCCCGTATTGATCAAATCATTGATGCTACGGCCGGTTGTGCGCGCTTAAGTTTCCTGGACGCTTATTCCGGATATCATCAGATTAAAATGGCAGTTAAGGACCAGGAGAAGACGGCGTTCATCACTCCCTTTGGAGCCTTCTGCTATGTGTCTATGCCCTTTGGACTCAAGTGTGCATAGGCGACTTACAAGCGTTGTGTACAGAACTGTCTTCATAAACAGATTGGGCGCAATGTTCATGCTTATGTGGACGATATTGTGGTTAAATCTATAAAAGAGGAAACCCTGATAGATGATTTGAGAGAAACCTTTGATAATCTCCGGGTTTACAAGATGATGCTTAACCCGGCCAAGTGTGTTTTTGGTGTTCCTGCAGGCAAACTCTTGGGTTTTTTAGTTTCTGACAGAGGCATTGAAGCTAAGCCGGAGAAGATCAAGGCCATCACCTCCCTGGCTAAGCCGGCGTGCATAAATGATGTTCAGCGCTTGGCGGGTCGCATCGCTGCTTTAAGCCAGTTTATAAGCCGTTTGGGTGAGAAGGCCATGCCATTATATCAGTTGATGAAGAAACTGATAACTTTGTCTGGAATGATGCAACTAATACTGCCTTTGAGGATTTGAAGAAGCAGCTGGCAGAGCCTCCAGTCCTTGCTGCTCCAGTTGATAAGGAGCCCTTATTATTGTATGTGGCTGCTAATACGCGAGCCGTCAGTGTGGCTGTGGTGGTGGAGCGCAAGGAAGAGGGTAAGGAGCATCCGGTTCAGCGGCCGGTTTATTATGTCAGCGAAGTGCTCATTGAGTCCAAGCAGCGGTATCCGCATTGGCAGGAGCTTGTTTATGGTGTGTTCATGGCGAGCCGGAAGCTTAAGCATTATTTCCAGGGTCATCCCATCACTGTGGTCAGTTCTGCCCCTCTTGGTGATATCATCCAAAACAGAGAGGCCACAGGGAGAGTGGCTAAGTGGGCTATCGAGCTCGGACGTCATGGTCTCAAATATGTGCCACGCACTGCTATTAAGTCTCAGGCCTTGGTGGATTTCATCAATGATTGGACAGAGTCACAAGTGCCCGAGCAAAAGCCGGATAACATATATTGGACTATTCACTTCGATGGGTCCAGGCAGTTGGAGGGCTCGGGGGCTGGAGTTGTATTGGCTTCCCCTAAAGGTGACAAGTTTCATTATGTGCTACAATTGATGTTTCCTTGCACTAACAATGCGGCTGAGTATGAGGCCTTGCTCCACGGTCTTCGGATGGCTAAGGAGATGAGCTTGAGCCGGGTAAGGTGTTTCGGTGACTCAAACTTGGTGGCTCAACAAGTATCAGGCAAGTGGGACTCTAATGACCCTCTCATGGCGGCTTATCGCCGCGAAGTTGATGCCATTGCTGGGCACTTTCAGGGCTACCAAGTAGAGCACATTGATCGCAGGAAGAACGAGGCGGCTGATGCTTTAAGCCGGCTAGGATCCCAGCGAAAGCCGGTGCCGCCTAATACTTTCCTGGATGTCCTGTATAATCCTTCTGTTAAGCTGCCTACAGAGGAAGACTTGGCTGTCCCTGACCTGGAGGCACGACTGGTGGCGGCTCTCCATATCATACCGGACTGGACAATGCCCTATCTGGCTTACATGACCCGGGGCGAGTTGCCTGAGGATGAAACTTTGGCCAGGCAAATAACCCGGCGGGCTAAGTTAATGATTGTTATCAATGGTGAGTTGCATCACCGCAGTGTTACGGGAGCGTTTCAGCGTTGTGTTTCCCCTGAGGAAGGTCAAGAGATCTTGCGTGAGATCCATGAAGGGGATTGTGGCCATCACGCCGGCTCAAAGTCTCTTGTGGCCAAGGCTTTTCGTCATGGTTTTTATTGGTTGACGGTTCATGCTGATGCAGAGGACTTGGTCAGTAAGTGTGATGGCTGCCAAAGGTTCTCGCGACGGGCTCATGTACCGGCTCAAGAGCTGAGGATGATCCCAATTACTTGGCCCTTTGCGGTCTGGGGGCTTGATATGGTTGGGCCTTTCAAAAGATCCAAGGATAAGAAGACCCACCTTTTGGTGGCAGTTGACAAGTTTACCAAGTGGGTTGAAGCGGAGCCAGTTAGCAAGTGTGATGCAGCCACGGCGGTTCAGTTTATGAAAAAGGTGATCTTTTGCTTTGGTTTTCCACACAACATTATAACTGACAATGGCACCAATTTATCCAAAGGCGCCATGCAGGAGTTTTGTCAACGAGAGCATATCCGACTTGATGTTTCCTCGGTGGCTCATCCTCAATCCAATGGTCAGGCTGAGAGAGCTAATCAGGAAATTCTGAAGGGCATCAAGCCCCGGCTTTTGGTCCCTTTGCAACGGACGCCGGGTTGTTGGGTGGAGGAGTTGCCCTCCGTGCTGTGGAGCATCAACACTACTCCTAATAGGTCTATAGGCTTTACGCCTTTCTTCATGGTTTATGGAGCAGAGGCAGTCCTCCCCAGTGACGTCCGTCATGACTCGCCTCGAGTGGCGGCTTATGTTGAGGCGGAAAATGAACAGGCGCGCCAAGATGCTCTTGACTTGTTGGACGAACAACGTGATGTGGCCGCAGCTCGTTCAGCGATTTATCAACAAGACCTGCGCCGTTATCATAGTCGACGGGTTAAATCCCGGGTCTTCCAGGAAGGCGATCTGGTGCTCCGGCTCATCCAGGATCAAACTGATGCACACAAGCTATCCCCGCCTTGGGAAGGGCCCTTTGTGGTCAGCAAGAATTCGCACAACGGTTCATATTACCTCATTGATATTTGGGAGCACAAAGATTCACGTAAGTCGGAGGAAGAGACCCGCCGGCCGTGGAACATAGCTCAACTTCGGCCTTACTACACTTGAGTCACCGGCTCTCATGATGTACATATTTCTCTAAGCCATGTATATATTATGATAAGCAATAAAGCAGGACCTCTGTCCTTTTTCCTCCTCCAAATGTGCACGTGTTGTTTTCATTGCAAGATTACATGATAGCTTGAAGGAGGATCCGGCTTATGATCATCTTCGAATCTAGCCGTAAGTAATAAGGTCACTTGGGGGCTTCCTGTTCAAACATAGGTCGTATTCGAACCAAAGAGAACATAGCTGTTGATACCCATTTGATTGGCAAAGTGCCGAGCTCATTGGGGAGTTTTCTTTGATCATATTTGAATCTTAGTTTAACCCCTTTGGGAACCGACGTGGATCGTATTCGAATCAGCGTCGTTAAACAATTTTTAAAGTCATTTGGGGGCTTCCTGTTCAAACATGGGTCGTATTCGAACCAAAGAGAACATAGCTGTCGATACCCTCTTGATTGGCATCGCCACACCCACTGGGGGCTATATGATCGCATTCGAATCTTAGCATAACCCCTTTGGGCCGGGTCTCTGGTCGTATTCGAACCGGAAGCCCCTAAGTTCTTCTGCTTCATAGTAAGTTTTCTTCTGATCATTTCAAAGTGTGTACGGCCGGGTCTCACTTTGCCGGTTTAACTTGGATTTACAGTATTAGTTGAACACAATGGGTGTCATTAAGACAAGTAAATCGGAATTAAGGTACCAACCTTCTTACCCGGGTTATTTAAACCGGAAGTATGCTTGTAGGCCGCTAAGTGTGTTATTACGGCTGTATTAAGGATATAATTGAGGACCAGTCTTTTTCGATTCATATTCTGGGTTATATATCTAAACATATGATTCTCAGGGCGGTAAGCCGCCTGGAGACTTGCGATTCGTCTTTCTATGCAGGATAGTTAAAGACAATTATTTGAGACTAAGGCGAATGAATGACCCGGAGAAATATAAGGGAGACAACTTCAATAAAACTTCAAGCATTCAGGGCATGCGCGATGGCACGGCAAAGATAAAGTGTTGGTCCTACTCTATTACAAGACTCATCGAGTCCAAAAGGGTGGAGCATTGTTTTATACGCCGTCTGCAGAAGTTAAGATGTTTGCTGGGTTGAAGTCTCCGGCTCGTCTCTTTCTTCTCCTCCGGCTGTTCCCAAGGTCTGGAAAGTCGACGACTTCCAGTCGATGCCGCTCAGCGCTTCGAATTGGGCTTCCTCGTCAATTAACCCGGCCGGATCAATCTCCGGGGCGAAGGTGTGCTGACGAGCCGGCGGAATTAAATTCAGGGCTTCATAGCGAGGGGTCGGGATCCTCTGATTCTCCGCATTGTAACCCGGCTGGTACTTAGTCAGATCTGTGTCGTTCCCGATAAGGGTGGCCACCGGGCGCACGACCTTCACGCAGGCGGCAAAGTCTCTTTGGTCGAAGGCCGTGCCGTCTTCCTTCAGACTTGGATAGCCGAGGGCGATGTCCGCCGGGTCTAACTCGGGGAGGAAAGCCTTGGCCCGGCTCAGCGCGGCGATCGCTCTGGCTCTTGCAGAGGCCCGTCACAGCTCTTGGATACATTGAGGTAGAACGGCGAGCCGGCGAAGCACTTCCGCCAGATGAGTCGGCACCTCGTTAGATAGGGCCACCACAGCTAAGGCACGCTGTGACCCGGTGTAGAGTTGCTCCACCAGCGTATACACGGCCTTTAGCTTGGTTACCACACTCTGGTTGAGGTTGGCGCTTCTGGGACCGGTTTAACATAATCAGATAAGCCACCGACAAGGATGAACTATGAGATATAAAGATTCTACAACTTGATGAAAGCCGGTGAGATGACTTACCGAAGATTGCTGCCACCATCTGGGACACTTGGCGCTTTAAGCCGGAGAGTTCGGCCGTCTTCTCTGACAGGGCCTTCTTCGCCTGTTCGGCCCGGTTCACCAGCGCGGCCTTCTCTTCGGCCCAGGCTTTTCGTTCAGCGTCAAACTCCGTCTTCAGCTTCTCTTGCGCGGCGATGCTGTACGCAAATTTGGCATTTGCCTTCCGGGTCTCCATCTCTTGCATCTTCAGCCGGTTCTTGAGATCAGCGAGGTAAGCTTCCAGCTTCTTGCCAGCAGCCTGCATAAATTTCCGGGTTATGGCATGAACAGTTACTATACAAATATAAAGTCCCAAGCGTTTTCCAAGCAAAGACACTTGACACTTGGGGGCTAATGCATATTGAACGTTTCTATCTACAAATTGCCGGTTCAATTGGGTAAGCCAGAACCTAAGTCTACAACATATTCAATCATAAGTCGTCGACTTGGGGGCTAGCATGGTAAAGGTAACTATGCAGTAAGTAAGAGGACAGAAGAATAATACCTCAGATTTCTGCTGGATCTGGGTCACCATGGCAATCTCTGCGTCCTGGCTCTTGTGCACTTGGCTGACGAAGCTGGAGACGATCTCTCCAATGTTCAAATTGGAGTAGTCAGTGAGGTCCAGGTTAACCCGGCGGGACTCTAGCAGCTCCCCTTTGGCGGAGCACTTGGCCAGCGCGGTAGGTCTCCTCGGCTCAACAAACTCCGTCCGGGTAATTACCACGTCCGGGTCATCTACTGGTTGAGCCGAGCTGGAGGCCTCCGGGTTAACAGAAGCTTCTGTTGCGGGCTTGTTGGTTGGGGCAGCAGCCTCAGGAGCAGAGGCAGCCGGCGGTTCTTGAGCGGCTGTCTCCGGCTCAGGCAAGTCCGGCTCATCGACCGGCTTGGATTTCATCGCCCTCTTGGTGAGCTTGGCCTGGGCACTGAAAGGACAGAAAGGTTAAGCACAATGGTGTAAGTAAAGACAAAAGTACAATATGAGATGGTTATCATTACCAGGGCACGGTCTTGAAAGCCGGCAGGCTTGACTGCATAGAGTTGCCAGAAGAGGGGGAAGTTTCCTGGTAATTTGAGTCAGAAGAGTTGAGCGGTTGACGTATAACACCGGCCAATGGATGAAAAGGGTACAATTTTAAGATCACCTCGGTCCGGCGTTTCCTCGATGCGTCAGGTAACCCGGAGGAGAGGTCGATGCTTTTGTCGGTCCGGGTGTGCCGCCGGCTCTCATGCACCTGTTGCTTCAAAATAAATTGAGGGTCTTGATAAGCTAAAGGATGTGAAAAGCTTACTTTCCGGGTTACCCTTCGGATTTTCAGCCTTGGCAAGGGCTCCGAGTCGGAGGAAAATGTCGTTACCTCTTCAACCACCGGGTTACTTGCTCCGGTGTCATCCTATTGATGAACAAGTATTGATAAGGCGGACAGAAGTAAACAACAAAGTACAACAAGGACTTACAGGCTCAGGGGTTACCTCTGACTCGGAGCTGTCGCTTAGTTGCATCAGCTCTGAAGCAGTAGGCCTATTTCCTTTTTTGCGAGGGGCGGCTTTCTTGGCGGCTTTCTTCGCCTTTCTGGCCTTCTTGGCCGCCTCATGGTCATATTTGACCCGCCAGAACTTATCATCAGCCTGAAAAATACAATGATGATTTCTTAAAACGATTCAGATGAAAGCTATATGCAGATAAGATGTTCAGGTCAGCGGCTTACCGCTGGGGCTGGGTTGGTCTTGCAGAAGGGGGCTAGGCCGGTCCTTCGGCAGTCTGCCAGGCTCTCGTTCAAGAGAGCCTTGGTCATCTCCTCTGCAACATCTTCAGGAAGATCGTTGCGGCTGTGTCTCTGGGGGTCATCCTTTCGGCCCGTGTACTCACACATTAAGCCGGGGCGGCGGCTCAATGGGATCACCCGCCACGAGATCCAGACCTGGACCAGATCAATTCCGTTCAGACCATTGCCTAGGAGAGCCTTGATCTTGTTGATGGTGGGGAGCAGAGGTTGGCGCTCTGCTTGAGTCAGCTTGTCTGACAGTGGGTGAGTCGGCTCCAGACGTGAGGGGCGAAAGCCGGGCAACGGACTCTCATCAGCCGGCGACGTGTATTGGCAGTAAAACCACGTCAGATTCCAGTCTTTGGGGTGGCTCGGCGGCTCTGCGTAAGGGAAAAGGCAGTCACTGCGCCGCTGGATGGAGATGCCGCCTAGCTCCAAACTTGGCCCGTTGGCGCACTCGTTCTGGCGGTTTAAATAGAAAAGCTCTCTGAAGAGCAGCAGACTGGGTTCTTCGCCAAGGTAAACCTTGCAGAACACTTGGAAGTTGCAGATATTGGACACTGAGTTGGGTCCTATGTCCTGAGGCCGCAGATCGAAGAATTTCAGAACGTCTCTGAAAAACTTTGAGCCGGGCGGTGCGAAGCCCTGGCTCATGTGATCCGCAAAAATGACCACCTCTCCGTCCTTTGGCTGTGGTCTCTCCTCTGACGGGTCAGGGCACGGTAGGACATGACGTACTTCTTGGGCAGGTGGCCTGACTTGACAAAATCCGCTAGGGTCTCATTGGTGATGTTGGACCTCATCCAATTGCAAGTAATGGAGGCCTTAGGAGCTTTGGGAGGCATTGTGAAAGTCGGCAGCCTATGATAAAAGGAACGTCCGGTTTAAGTATAAGCCAGAGGAAAGTTATAGTTCAGTGTTAAGTGGCGGCTTACGGAGGGGCCTAATGATATATATCTGAGTACATTGAGTTATCTAAGCCGCAGAAAAGATGTCAAGAGTAATTCAAAATTGTCTACGGCCTTATCACGGATGAGCCGGAAATTCTATGGTGCATGATCTCCTTTAAGCCAGAAGATTCTACGGCGCGTGTTTTCTTTAAACCGGAAATGTAACCCGCCATGACTCAACGAGTGTAGTTTTTTTACTAAGTGTGGTGAAAACAAGTTTCACACATGGCGGTAAATAATTTGGATCAAGTGGTCGACAGAAAAAGAAAATTTCTAGACCTAAAAACAGACGCGAGGGAAGTTCTTGAGCTCGAATGAGGCCTTTATGCAGTAAAAAGAGGCCTACTTGCATTTGAAATGAGTGCTAAACAACCGCCGCACTAGTTCTATCCTATACTAAGATAAAAAAGAGGCAGTAAAAATCAAATCTACTGAGGGCCGCGATGAACTATGAAGAACAGAGGAAGAACTACGGAGCCCTAGTGCGGATCTGCCCTATGGAATGGCGAAGACTCACCGGTGCTGAAGAGACGCGGAGCTCGTCGCGTTTCTCTGGTCAGATCAGGGTGATGCAGTGGCCTGAGTTGGTGACGATGCGAAGACCCGCGGCGGCGGCAGCAGCAGAGCTCGGGCAGGGGAGCAGTAGCACGAGGAAGAAGACGAAGGAGAGAGAAGTGGCTGAAGGCCCGTTGGGCCGGCCTATTTATAAGGGCGACCTCATAAGTGGGCGCGAGAATCAAGGAGACCACGGCGTGGTTATCTCCCCACGAAACGCCTCGATTTTCGGGATGACAGTAAAGATAAGATCCGTTGCGGATCTGGCGGAGTAAAAAACGGTCTTAATGGAAGATGATGTCACGGCGGATTACCCGGAGTCCAGAGGATGACGTCACACCGGGTTATGGCCTTCACATAATTGTAAGCCAGAGATTTTCTGTCGAAAAGATTGAAGATTGACATGAGCCGGCTCAAATCAATCTGGACCTAATGTTGAGGATATAGACCTTAGAGTCACCCACCAGAAGGGGCCGGGTCACTCATATGGTCATTGCCAGAACCCGGTGTCAAGCTTAAAGACGGTGGGCCAGAGATGGGCTTAAGACCCGGATACGGCTTAAGGCCCGTAGTTGCAGTTATTATCAAGGTAGAACTTGTAGTGTAAGGCAAGAATAGTTGAGAGTCCGAGTCGGACACTCTTATGAGCCGGCCGGGACTCTGAGAGCTGCTGGGCGTCGGCCTCCCTATATAAGGGGACGACCCGGCAGCGGTTTAGGGACAAGCAAGATCTCATCGAGAACCAGGCATAGCGGTCTCGCTCCCTGGTCATCGAAACCCTAATCAGTACCACCTCAAACTGGACGTAGGCTTTTACCTTCACCGTAAGGGGCTGAACCAGTATAAACCCTCGTGTTCCTTGTCCCACTTAACCCCTTCAAGCTTCCTAGTTGCGATGGCTCCACGACTAAGTCCTAGTTCGAGGACATCTGCCGTGACAATTCCACGACATATCCCAAAAATCGAGGCGCCTCTGCAGCTGGATAATCATGTCTTCAGCCTCCTCGTTTCTCATCAGGCGTCCCTTATAAATAGGCCCGACCGGGTCCTCTCTCACTCTTCCCTTTCCATCGTCTTCCTCCTCTCAACGCCCCCAGAACCCGAGCTTCGCCGCCGCCGCCGCCGCGACTCTCATCTTCCTCAGCCTCGGCCGCCGCATCAACCTGAGTTGGTCCAGAGAATGGCGGCGACTCTCCGCAGTGAACCTGCAACCGTAAGTCTCCTTCTTCTCGGACGTCAGATCCGCATTAGGGTTCCGAGCTTTCTCCGTGTTCTTCGTAGTTCATCTCAGTTCTTTTATAGTTCTTCCACCGCGACCTCTTTTGATCCAAAAACAGTACAGAACTCCTGCAGTAGTGGTTCCGCACCCATTTCCAATACTAGCAGATCCCTTTTGCTTGCAAAAAGACCTCATTAGAACTTATGAACTTCTCTGTGCCAGTTTTTAGGTCTAGAAAATTTTCCTTTCTGGACGACTGTTTGATCCAAAATAATTACTGCAATCTGTGAAACTTGTTTGTGCAACACTTAGGCAAAAATTGCATCTGTTAGCTATGGCGGCTCATATCACCGGCTTAAAAAAGGCGATGCTTCATGAATATTCCGGGTCATCCATAACAGAGCCATGTCAATTTAATTGCTCACGATATCCATAGCGGCTTAAATAACCTGACACAATTGGCCATATATCATTAGACCCCTTCATAAGCCGCCACCTTAAATACTAAACCGAAATTTTCCTCCGGCTTAAATTTGAACCAGAAATTTTATTTTGTCATAGGCTTCCATCCTTCACAATGCCGCCCAAGGCTCCCAAGGCGCCCATTACGTGCAACTGGGTTAGATCCAACGTTACTGATAGCACCTTAGCTGACTTCGTGAAAATGGGTTACCTGCCCAAGAAAGAGGTCATGTCCTATCGTGCTCCTGACCCGTCCGAAGAGAGACCTCAACCCAAGGATGGAGAGGTTGTCATATTTGCTGATCACATGAGCCGGGGCTTTGCTCCTCCTGGCTCAAAATTCTTCAGAGATGTTTTGCACTTTTTCGACCTGCGACCTCAAGACATTGGACCCAATTCCGTGTCAAACATTTGTAACTTCCAAGTGTTCTGTGAGGTGTACCTTGGAGAAGAGCCCAGCTTGCTACTCTTTAGGGAGTTATTTTATCTGAACGGCCAGAATGAATGTGCCAACGGGCCTAGCTTGGAACTCGGTGGGATCTCAATCCAACGACGGAGAGATTGTCTCTTCCCTTATGCTGAGCCGCCAAGCCACCCAAAAGATTGGAACCAGACATGGTTCTACTGCCAAGATACTTCTCCGGCTGATGAGAACCCTCTGCCCGGCTTTCGCGCCCTGCGTCTGGAGTCAAATCACCCCCTGCCAGACAAACTATCTCAAGCTGAACGTCAACCACTTATTCCTACCATAAACAAAATCAAAGCTCTTCTGGGGAACGGCCTGAATGGAATTGATCTGGTCCGGGTCTGGATTGCCTGGCGGGTGATTCCTTTAAGCCGCCGCCCTGGCTTAATGTGCGATTATACCAGCCGGAAGGACGATCCTCTTCGGCACAGTCCCGACGACTTACCTGAGGACGTCATTGATGATATGACCAAGTCTCTTCTGAACGAGAGCCTGGCAGATTGCGGGAGGACAGGCTTAAGCCCCTTCTGCAAGGCTAACCCGGCCCCAGCGGTAAGCTATTGACCTGTACACCTCACCTTTCATTTTAATGATTTCGTCTTAACTTCAAAGACCTTTGTTGTATTTTACAGGCTAATGATAAATTCTGGAAGGTTAGGTATGACCATGAAGCTGCTAAGAAAGCCAGAAAGATTAAAAAAGCCGCCAGGAAAGCTGCTCCCCGCAAGAAGGGGAGTAAACCTAGCGCCTCGGACCTGCTTCACCTGGAACACACCTCCGAGTCAGAGGTAGCCCTTGATTCTTTAGGCTCCTTTTTTAACCATCTTATTGACATGGATTATCAGCAGGAGGACACCAGAACGAGTCATGAAGTGATTGAAGAGGTAACTATAATTTCCTCCGACTCGGAGCCCTTGCCAGGACTGAAAGTCAGAAGAGTAACCCGGAAAGTAAGATTTTCACATCCTTTAGCTTATCAAGATCCTCAATTTCTTTTGAAGCGTCAGATTCATGAAAGTCGGAGGCAGACCCGGACCAGCAAGGATGCAGACCTCTCCTCCGGCTTACCCGAAGCATCAAGGAAGCGCCGGACCGAGGTTATCTCCGACTTATATCCTTTTCATCCTTTGGCGGGCGTCACTCGTCAACCACTCAATTCTTCTGATTCAAACTATCAGGGAACTTCACCTTCCTCCGGCGACTCCATGCAGTCTAGCTTGCCGGCTTTCAAAACCGCACCCGAGTAATGACGATCAGCTTATTTTGTGCTTATCTTACTCATGTTTTTGCACTAACCCTTTGACTTTCAGTGTACAAGTAAAGCCCAGCAAGAGGGCGAAGAAAAATAAACCGGCTGAAGAGCCGGTCCTAACTGAACCTGATGCTTCTGCTCATGAGCTGCCATCTGCACCAGCTCCTGAAACCACCACTGCTCCATCTGATGAACAAGTTATGGAAGGTTCTGACAACCCAGAGATCCCCAGCCCGGCTCATCCAGATGATCCGGATGTTGTAATTACCCGGACCGAGTTTGTTGAACCGGGAAGACCCACCGTGTTGGCTAGGTGCTCTGCCAAGGAAGAACTTCTGGAACGCCGCAGGGCCAGGCTGGACATCACTGATTATGCTAATCTGAGCATTGGAGATATTGTCTCTGGCTATATTAATCAAGTGCACAACAGCCGGGACCTGGAAATTGATATGGTGAAGAAAATACAGGAAAAATCTGAGGTATGATTCTCTTGCTTATTCCATAGTCATCCTTACCATGCCATGTAGACTTAATACCGGCTTAATAATCACTGCAAGAAAAACGGCTTACCTGGTAACACTCAAGGGCCGGTTTAAACAGCATAGTTGAACCGGTCCTTACCTTATTTTAATCAAGTAGTTGAGCAACCTTATGCATTAGCCCCCAAGTGCCAAGTACCTTTGCCTGCAAGGTGCTTGGGACTTATTTTCATGAACCGACACTGTAAATAGAGCTTTTCAGCATACATTAGCCCCCAAGTGCCAAGTGTCTTTGCTTGCAAAGTGCTTGGGACTTGATATTGTATTATAATCACCCTAACTGTAACCCGGAATTTGTACAGGCCGCCTGTAAGAAATTTGAATCGGAAATCTCTGATCTAAAGAACCGCCTGAAGACTCAGGAAAGTGAGACCCAAAAGGCCAATTCCAAATTTGAATTCAGTGTATCTGCACAAGAGAAACGGAAGAAAAAATTTGAAGCAGAAAGAAAAGCCTGGGCGGATGAGAAAACTGCTTTGCTCAGCCGGGCTGAACAAGCGGCGGCCGCTCTTACTGAAAGAACCGTCGAACAATCCGGCTTAAAACGCCATGTATCTCAGATGGTCTCCGCAATCTTCGGTAAGTTACTCTGTAAGTTTCTAACTAGTTTACATCGTTCATTTCCCATAAGTATCGCAATTGCCATCAGCTCACCTGACTTTGTAATGCAGGTCCCAGAAGTTCCAATCTCAATTAGAACATGCTGACCAAGGTGAAGGTGGTTTATACCTTGGTAGAACAACTTTACACCGGGCCACAACGTGCCTTAGCCATTGTGGCTCTGTCAAATGAAGTGGGTGCTTCCTCAACACTTCCAAGAGCTAAGACGAGCTTCTGCAAGAGCCGGAGCCATAGCCGCTCTAAGCCGGGCCAAGGCATTTCTACCAGAGCTAGACCCGGCCGACATCGCCCTTGGGTATCCTAGCTTGAAGGAAGATGGCACTCCCTTTGACCAGAAAGACTTCGCTGCTTGTGTGAAGAGCGTACGCCCGGTGGCCACCTTGATTGGTAATGACACAGACCTTACCAAATATCAACCGGGCTATGACGCGGAGAATCAGAGGATCCCAACACCTCGTTATGAAGCAGTCAGCCTGATTCCTCCGACTCGTAACATACCTTCACCCCTGAAGTCGACCCGGCCGGGTTAATTGATGATGAAGCTCAATTTGAAGCCTTGAGTGGCATTGACTGGAAATCATCAACCTTCCAGGACATGGAAACAGCTGGAGGAGCGGAGAGGGATGAGCCGGAAGCTTCAACCCAACAAGCACCTTTGACTTCTTAGGCGGCTCATGGTTATGTCTCAAAAACAATGCCTCGCCTTTTGGACTCGGGGAGTCCTGTAATAGAGTAGGACGAACACTTAATTTTGTCGTGCCATCGTGCACGTGTGTAGCGCTTAACTCTATTAAAACCGCCCTTTTATATTCTTCCGGGTTATGTTTGATCCTCTGCCTTCCTTAAGTTTAAAGAGTTGTCTTTAATTGTCCTGCATAGAAAACAAATCACAAGTCTCTAGGCGGCTTACCGCATGGAGAGTCATGTATTTTACATATAACCCGGAATATGAATCAAAGTCATAATAAACCGGCTCTCAATTATATCTTCGAGATAACCAGAACAGCATACCTGCAAGCCTTCAAGTACACTTCTGGTTTATGTAACCCGAATAATGAGGTTGAGAACTCAACTCCGGTTCACCATATCAACATTACTAATCCAGGTTAAGCCGGTGGAATAAGAAACACCCTTGAATAATTTTGATATCATCAAAAGAACTGGTTTGCAAACCAAGAGATCTCAAAAATTTAGGGGCTTCTGTTTCGAATACGACCAGAGAACCGTCCCAAAGGGGTTAAGCTAAGATTCGAATGCGATCATATAGCCCCCAGTGGCTTTGGCGTTGCCGATCAAGAGGGTACCGACAGCTATGTTCTCTTTGGTTCGAATACGACCCATGTTTGAACAGGAAGCCCCCAAATGACCTTGAGAGTTGTTTAAAGACGCTGATTCGAATACGATCCACGTCGGTTCCCAAAGGGGTTTGAGCTATGATTCAAATATGATCAAGAAAAACTCCCCAATGAGCTCGGCAATATGCCAATCAAGTGGGTATCGACAACTATGTTCTCTTTGGTTCGAATACGACCTATGTTTGAACAGGAAGCCCCCAAGTGATCATATTTTTAACGGCTAGATTCAAATACGATCATAAGACGGATCAACCTCCAAGTGATCATGTAATGTTACAATGAAAATAACAATGATACATTTACCTTTGGAGGAAAAAAGGACAGAGGTCCTGCTTTATTATTTATCACAATATATACATGGCTATAGAAATATGTACATTATGAGAGCCGGTGGCTCAAGTGTAATAAGGCCGAAGCTGAGCTATGTTCCACGGCCGGCGGGTCTCCTCCTCCGACTTACGTGAATCTTTGTGCTCCCGAACATCGATAAGGTAGTATGACCCGTTGTGCAAGTTCTTGCTGACCACAAAGGGCCCTTCCCAAGGCGGGGATAACTTGTGTGCGTCTGTTTGATCCTGGATGAGCCGGAGCACCAAATCACCTTCCTGAAAGACCCTGGACTTAACCCGACGGCTGTGATAGCGGCGCAGGTCTTGTTGGTAAATCGCCGAGCGAGCTGCTGCTATGTCACGCTGTTTGTCCAACAAGTCAAGAGCATCTTGACGCGCTTGCTCATTATCTGCCTCAACATAAGCCGCCACTCGAGGCGAATCATGACGGATGTCGCTAGGGAGGACCGCCTCAGCTCCATAAACCATGAAGAAAGGCGTGTAACCCATAGACCTGTTAGGAGTAGTATTGATGCTCCATAATACGGAGGGTAACTCCTCCACCCAACAACCCGGCGTCCGTTGCAAAGGGACCAAAAGCCGGGGCTTGATGCCCTTCAAGATTTCCTGATTGGCTCTCTCAGCCTGACCATTGGATTGAGGGTGAGCCACTGATGAAACATCAAGCCGAATATGCTCTCGTTGACAAAATTCCTCCATGGCGCCTTTAGACAGATTGGTACCATTGTCAGTTATAATGCTGTGTGGAAAACCAAAGCGAAATATCACCTTTTTCATGAACTGGACCGCCGTGGCTGCGTCACACTTACTAACTGGCTCTACCTCTACCCACTTTGTGAACTTGTCAACCGCCACCAAGAGGTGGGTCTTCTTATCCTTGGACCTTTTGAAAGGCCCAACCATATCAAGCCCCCAGACTGCAAACGGCCAAAGTGATTGGAATCATCCTGAACTCTTGAGCCGGCACGTGAGACCGTCTTGAGAACTTCTGACAACCGTCACATTTACTGACCAAGTCCTCTGCATCAGCATGAGCCGTCAGCCAATAAAAACCATGAACAAAAGCCTTGGCCACAAGGGATTTTGAGCCGGCATGATGGCCACAATCCCCCTCATGAATCTCACGTAAAATTTCTTGACCTTCCTCAGAGGAAACACAACGCTGAAAAGCTCGAGTGACACTGCGATGATGCAGCTCGCCATTGATAATTATCATTGACTTAGACCGCCGGGTTATTTGTCTGGCCAAAGTTTCATCCTCAGGCAATTCTCCCCGGGTCATGTAAGCCAAGTATGGCACTGTCCAATCTGGGATAACGTGGAGAGCCGCCACCAACTGTGCTTTTGGGTCAGGAACAGCCAAGTCTTCCTCTGTAGGCAACTTGACAGAAGGGTTGTGCAGAATATCCAAGAACGTATTAGGCGGCACCGGCTTTCGCTGAGAGCCCAGCCGGCTTAATGCATCAGCCGCCTCGTTCTTTCTGCGATCGACGTGCTCTACTTGGTAACCCTGAAAATGTCCAGCAATGGCATCAACTTCGCGGCGATAAGCCGCCATGAGGGGGTCCTTGGAATCCCACTTGCCTGACACTTGTTGGGCCACTAAATCTGAGTCACCAAAACACCTTACCCGGCTTAAGCTCATCTCCTTAGCCATCCTAAGACCATGGAGCAAGGCCTCGTACTCAGCTGCATTGTTAGTACAGGGAAACATCAACCGTAGTACATAACAAAACTTGTCACCTCGAGGGGAAGCTAACACAACTCCAGCCCCTGAGCCCTCCAATTGCCTGGACCCGTCAAAGTGAATAGTCCAGTATGTATTATCCAGTTTCTCTTCAGGCACCTGCAGCTCTATCCAATCGTTGATGAAATCCACCAATGCTTGAGATTTGATTGCAGTGCGTGGCACGTACTTTAAACCATGAGGCCCAAGTTCTATAGCCCACTTAGCAACTCTTCCTGTGGCTTCTCTGTTTTGGATGATATCTCCTAGGGGAGCAGAACTGACCACAGTGATAGGGTGGCCCTGGAAATAATGCTTAAGCTTCTGGCTTGCCATGAAGACCCCATAAACAAGCTTCTGCCAATGTGGATACCGTTGTTTGGACTCAATGAGTACTTCGCTGACGTAGTAAACCGGCCGCTGAACCGGATGTTCCTTACCCGCTTCCTTACGCTCCACCACCACAGCCACACTGACGGCTCGTGTATTAGCGGCTACATACAACAATAAAGGCTCCTTGTCGACAGGAGCAGCAAGGACTGGCGGCTCAGCTAGCTGTCTTTTCAAATCCTCAAAAGCAGCATTAGCAGCATCATTCCACACAAAGTCATCTGTTTTCTTCATCATCTGGTATAGTGGCATGGCCTTTTCACCCAACCGGCTGATAAACCGACTCAAAGCTGCGATGCGACCCGCCAGACGCTGGACGTCATTTATGCACGCCGGCTTAGCCAGAGAGGTGATTGCCTTGATCTTCTCCGGGTTAGCTTCAATGCCTCTGTGAGAAACCAGAAAACCCAAGAGCTTGCCTGCAGGAACACCAAAAACACACTTGGCCGGGTTAAGCATCATCTTGTAGACCCGGAGATTATTAAAGGTCTCTCTCAGATCATCTATCAAGGTCTCCTTCTCTCTGGATTTGACCACGATATCATCCACATAGGCATGAACGTTGCGCCCAATCTGATTATGAAGACAATTCTGCACGCAACGCTGGTAAGTCGCCTGTGCACTCCTGAGCCCAAAAGTCATAGACACATAACAGAAGGCTCCAAAAGGAGTAATGAACGCCGTCTTCTCTTGGTCCTTAACAGCCATTTTGATCTGATGGTAACCAGAGTAAGCATCCAAAAAACTCAAACGCTCACAACCCGCCGTAGCGTCAATAATTTGATCAATACGAGGGAGAGCAAAAGGATCAGCCGGACAGGCCTTGTTTAAATCCGTATAATCCACGCACATACGCCAGGTGCCGTTCTTCTTGAGCACGAGCACCGGGTTAGCTAACCATTCTGGATGAAAGACTTCAACGATAAACCCGGCCGCCAAGAGCCGGGCTACTTCCTCACCAATGGCTTTTTGCCTCTCCTCATTAAACCGCCGGAGGAATTGCCTGACTGGCTTAAATTTCAGATCAATATTGAGAGTATGCTCAGTGAGTTCTCTTGGTACACCTGGCATGTCAGAAGGTTTCCATGCAAAGATGTCCCTGTTCTCACAGATGAACTCGATGAGCGCGCCTTCCTATTTTGGGTCCAGATTGGCACTGATGATGAACTGCTTAGATGAGTCACCTGGAACAAAGTCAACAAGTTTAGTCTCATCGGCTGACTTAAATTTCATTACCGGCTCATGCTCCGTGGTTGGTTTTTTCAAAGACGTCATATCTGCCGGGTCAACATTATCCTTGTAAACTTCAATTCCTCTGTCGCACAAACAGATTCAGCGTAAGCAGCGTCACCTTCCTCACACTCCAAGGCTATCTTTCGGCTGCCATGAACCGTAATGGTCCCATTGTGACCCGGCATCTTGAGCTGCAAATACACGTAACACGGCCGTGCCATGAACTTGGTGTAAGCCGGCCGCCCAAATAAAGCATGGTACAGGCTTCTTATTTTAACCACCTCAAAAGTCAGTTTTTCCGCCCTGTAGTTGTACTCATCTCCAAAGGCTACCTCCAGCTCGATCTTACCGACTGGATACGCCGACTTACCGGGCACCACCCCATGGAAAACAGTGTTGGACTGGCTGAGGTTTTTATCAGTTAACCCCATACGACGGAAGGTCTCATAATAGAGGATGTTGATGCTGCTGCCTCCGTCCATGAGCACCTTAGTGAATTTATACCCCCCGACCTGAGGAGCCACCACCAAGGCCAGGTGACCCGGATTATCAACCCGGGGAGGATGATCTTCCCTAGTCCATACAATAGGCTGCTCAGACCATCTTAAATAGCGTGGAACCGCCGGCTCAACAGCATTCACAGCCCTTTTATGAATCTTCTGATCTCGCTTGCACAGACTGGTAGTAAACACATGATACTGTCCACCATTGAGCTGCTTTGGATTGGTCTGGTATCCCCCCTACTGCTGCTGCTGATTACCCTGGCCAGATTGCTGATTAAAACCTCCTTGATTACCTTGAAAATTCTGAGAATTGGAATTTGAGCCACCGCCCGGGCCATGAAAACCGCCGCCGCCTGAGCCGCCGCCCTGCCCATTGTTGCCATTCAAAGTGTTGGAATTCTTGAAGGCTTTCATGATTGCGCAGTCTTTCCATAGATGAGTGGCCGGCTTCTCCCCAGAGCCATGCCTTGGACAGGGCTCATTCAACAACTACTCAAGCGTGAGGCCTGACCCGCCGGCTCGGGGAGGTGGTCTCCCCTTACGTCGGTGGTTGTTACCCTGCGCATTGGCGTTGGCCACAAACTCCATACTGCCATCTGTTGGAAATATGCCCTAGAATCAATAATAAAATGGTTATTATTATATTTCCTTGTTCATGATAATTGTCTATTGTTCATGCTATAATTGTGTTATCCGGAAATCGTAATACATGTGTGAATACATAGACCACAACATCTCCCTAGTGAGCCTCTAGTTGACTAGCTCGTTGATCAACAAATAGTCATGGTTTCCTGACTATGGACATTGGATGTCATTGATAACGGGATCACATCATTAGGAGAATGATGTGATGGACAAGACCCAATCCTAAGCATAGCGCAAAGATCATGTAGTTCGTTTGCTAGAGCTTTTCCAATGTCAAGTATCTTTTCCTTAGACCATGAGATCGTGTAACTCCCGGATGCCGTAGGAGTGCTTTGGGTGTACCAAACGTCACAACGTAACTGGGTGACTATAAAGGTACACTACAGGTATCTCTGAAAGTGTCTGTTGGGTTGACACGGGTCGAGACTGGGATTTGTCACTCCGTATGACGGAGAGGTATCTCTGGGCCCACTCGGTAATGCATCATCAAAATGAGCTCAATGTGACTAAGGAGTTAGCCACGGGATCATGCATTACGGTACGAGTAAAGAGACTTGCCAGTAATGAGATTGAACAAGGTATTGGGATACCGACGATCGAATCTCGGGAAAGTAACATACCGATTAACAAAGGGAATTGTATAAGGGATTGATTGAATCCTCGACATCGTGGTTCATCCGATGAGATCATCGTGGAACATGTGGGAGCCAACATGGGTATCCAGATCCCGCTGTTGGTTATTGACCAGAGAGTCGTCTCGGTCATGTCTGCATGTCTCCCGAACCCGTAGGGTCTACACACTTAAGGTTCGGTGACGCTAGGGTTGTAGAGATATTAGTATGCGGTAACCCGAAAGTTGTTCGGAGTCCCGAATGAGATCCCGGACATCACGAGGAGTTCCGGAATGGTCCAGAGGTGAAGAATTATATATAGGAAGTCCAGTTTCGGCCACAGGGAAAGTTTCGGGGGTCACCGGTATTGTACCGGGACCACCGGAAGGGTCCCGGGGGTCCACCGGATGGGGCCACCTATCCCGAAGGGCCCCATGGGCTGAAGTTGGGAGGGAAACCAGCCACTGGTGGGCTGGTGCGCCCCCCTTTGGCCTCCCCTGCGCCTAGGGTTGGAAACCCTGGGGGTGGGGGGGGGCGCCCCACTTGGCTTGGGGGCAAGCCACCCCCTTGGCCGCCGCCCACCTGGAGATGGGATCTCCCAGGGCCGGCGCCCCCCAGGGACCCTATATAAAAGGGGGGAGGGAGGGCAGCAGTACCCCAGCCCCTGGCGCCTCCCTCTCCCTCCCGTGACACTTCTCCCTCCCGCTTGGGCTTGGCGAAGCCCTGCCGGGATCCCGCTACTTCCACCACCACGCCGTCGTGCTGCTGGATCTCCATCAACCTCTCCTTCCCCTTGCTGGATCAAGAAGGAGGAGACGTCTTCCCCAACCGTACGTGTGTTGAACGCGGAGGTGCCGTCCGTTCGGCGCTCGGTCATCAGTGATTTGGATCACGACGAGTATGACTCTATCAACCCCGTTCACTTGAACGCTTCCGCTCGCGATCTACAAGGGTATGTAGATGCACACCTCTCTCTCGTTGCTAGATGACTCCATAGATTGATCTTGGTGATGCGTAGAAAATTTTAAATTTCTGCTACAATCCCCAACTGTGGCATCATGAGCTAGGTCTATGCGTAGTTTCTATGCACGAGTAGAACACAAACTTGTTGTGGGCGTAGATGCTATCAATTTTTCTTGCCACTACTAGTCTTATCTTGTTTCGGCGGCATCGTGGGTTGAAGCGGCCCAGACCGACCTTACACGTACGCTTACGTGAGATAGGTTCCACCGACTGACATGCACTAGTTGCATAAGGTGGCTAGCGGGTGTCTGTCTCTCCCACTTTAGTCGGAACGGATTCGATGAAAAGGGTCCTTATGAAGGGTAAATAGAAATTGGCATATCACGTTGTGGTTTTACGTAGGTAAGAAACGTTCTTGCTATTAACCTATAGTAGCCACGTAAAAACATGCAACAACAATTAGAGGACGTCTAACTTGTTTTTGCAGCATATGCCTTATGATGTGATATGGCCAAAAGGATGTGATGAATGAAATATATGTGATGTATCAGATTGATCATGTTCTTGTAATAGGAATCACGACTTGCATATCGATGAGTATGACAACCGGCAGGAGCCATAGGAGTTGTCTTTATTTTTTGTATGACCTGCGTGTCATTGAATAACGCCATGTAAATTACTTTACTTTATTGCTAAACGCGTTAGCCATAGAAGTAGAAGTAATCGTTGGCGTGACAACTTCATGAAGACACGATGATGGAGATCATGATGATGGAGATCATGGTGTCATGCCGGTGACGAAGATGATCATGGCGCCCCGAAGATGGAGATCAAAATGAGCAAAATCATATTGGCCATATCATGTCACTATTTGATTGCATGTGATGTTTATCATGTTTTACATCTTATTTGCTTAGAATGACGGTAGCTTAAATAAGATGATCCCTCGCAATAATTTCAAGAAAGTGTTCCCCCTAACTGTGCACCGTTGCGAAGGTTCGTTGTTTCCAAGCACCACGTGATGATCGGGTGTGATAGATTCTAACGTTCGCATACAACGGGTGTTGACGAGCCTAGCATGTACAGACATGGCCTCGGAACACACGCAATACACTTAGGTTGACTTGAGGAGCCTAGCATGTACATACATGGCCTCAGAACACGGAAGACCGAAAGGTCGAGCATGAGTCGTATAGAAGATACGATCAACATGAAGATGTTCACCGATGTTGACTAGTCCGTCTCACGTGATGATCGGACACGGCCTAGTTGACTCAGATCATGTTTCACTTAGATGACTAGAGGGATGTCTATCTGAGTGGGAGTTCATTGAATAATTTGATTAGATGAACTTAATTATCATGAACTTAGTCTAAAATCTTTACAATATGTCTTGTAGATGAAATGGCCCACGTTGCCCTCAACTTCAACACGTTCCTAGAGAAAACCAAGCTGAAAGATGATGGCAGCAACTATACGGACTGGGTCCGGAACCTGAGGATCATCCTCATAGCTGCCAAGAAAGATTATGTCCTAGAAGCACCGCTAGGTGACGCACCCGTCCCAGAGAACCAAGACGTTATGAACGCTTGGCAATCACGTGCTGATGATTACTCCCTCCTTCAGTGCGGCATGCTTTACAGCTTAGAACTGGGGCTCCAAAAGCGTTTTGAGAAACACGGAGCATATGAGATATTCGAAGAGCTGAAAATGGTTTTCCAAGCTCATGCCCGGGTCGAGAGATATGAAGTCTCCGACAAGTTCTTCAGTTGTAAAATGGAGGAAAATAGTTCTGTCAGTGAGCACATACTCAAAATGTCTGGGTTACACAACCGCTTGTCTCAGCTGGGAGTTAATCTCCCGGATGACGCGGTCATTGACAGAATCCTTCAGTCGCTTCCACCGAGCTACAAGAACTTTGTGATGAACTTCAATATGCAGGGGATGGAAAAGACCATTCCTGAGGTATATTCAATGCTGAAATCAGCGGAGGTGGAGATCAAAAAGGAACATCAAGTGTTGATGGTGAATAAAACCACTAAGTTCAAGAAAGGCAAGGGTAAGAAAAACTTCAAGAAAGACGGCAAGGGAGTTGCCGCGCCCGGTAAGCCAGTTGCCGGGAAGAAGCCAAGGAATGGACCCAAGTCTGAGACTGAGTGCTTTTATTGCAAGGGAAGTGGTCACTGGAAGCGGAACTGCCCCAAATACTTAGCGGACAAGAAGGCCGGCAACACTAAAGGTATATGTGATATACATGTAATTGATGTGTACCTTACCAGTACTCGTAGTAGCTCCTGGGTATTTGATACCGGTGCGGTTGCTCATATTTGTAACTCAAAATAGGAGCTGCGGAATAAGCGGAGACTGGCGAAGGACGAGGTGACGATGCGCGTCGGGAATGGTTCCAAGGTCGATGTGATCGCCGTCGGCACGCTACCTCTACATTTACCTACGGGATTAGTTTTAAACCTCAATAATTGTTATTTAGTGCCAGCTTTGAGCATGAACATTGTATCTGGATCTCGTTTAATGCGAGATGGCTACTCATTTAAATCCGAGAATAATGGTTGTTCTATTTTTATGAGAGATATGTTTTATGGTCATGCCCCGCTGGTCAATGGTTTATTCTTAATGAATCTCGAACGTGATGTTACCCATATTCATAGTGTGAATACCAAAAGATGTAAAGTTGATAACGATAGTCCCACATACTTGTGGCATTGCCGCCTTGGTCACATTGGTGTCAAGCGCATGAAGAAGCTCCATGCAGATGGACTTTTGGAGTCTCTTGATTACAAATCATTTGACACGTGCGAACCATGCCTCATGGGTAAGATGACCAAGACTCCGTTCTCCGGAACAATGGAGCGAGCAACCAACTTATTGGAAATCATACATACCGATGTGTGCGGTCCAATGAGTGTTGAGGCTCGCGGTGGCTATCGTTATGTTCTCACTCTCACTGATGACTTGAGTAGATATGGGTATGTCTACCTAATGAAACACAAGTCTGAGACCTTTGGAAAGTTCAAGGAATTTCAGAGTGAGGTTGAGAATCAATGTGACAGGAAAATAAAGTTTTTACGATCAGATCGTGGAGGGGAATATTTGAGTCACGAATTTGGCACACACTTAAGGAAATGTGGAATAGTTTCACAACTCACGCCGCCTGGAACACCTCAGCGAAATGGTGTGTCCGAACGTCGTAATCGCACTCTATTGGATATGGTGCGGTCTATGATGTCTCTTACCGATCTACCGCTCTCATTTTGGGGCTATGCTTTAGAGACTGTCGCATTCACTTTAAATAGGGCTCCGTCGAAATCCGTTGAGACGACACCATATGAATTATGGTTTGGGAAGAAACCTAAGCTGTCGTTTCTAAAAGTTTAGGATGCGATGCTTATGTCAAGAAACTTCAACCTGAAAAGCTCGAACCCAAATCGGAAAAATGCGTCTTCATTGGATACCCTAAGGAAACTATTGGGTATACCTTCTACCTTAGATCCGAAGGCAAGATCTTCGTTGCCAAGAACGGGTCCTTTCTGGAGAAAGAGTTTCTCTCGAAAGAAATAAGTGGGAGGAAAGTGGAACTTGATGAGGTGATAGTCATCCCTTCCGAACCGGAAAGTAGCGCAGCGCGGGAAGATGTTCCTGTGGTGCCTACACCGACCGGGGAGGAAGTTAATGATGATGACCATGAAGCTTCGGATCAAGTTACTGCTGAACTTCGTAGGTCCACAAGGACACGTTCCGCACCAGAGTGGTACGGCAACCCTGTCCTGGAAATCATGTTGTTAGACAACGGTGAACCTTCAAACTATGAAGAAGCAATGGCGGGCCCAGATTCCGACAAATGGCTAGAAGCCATGAAATCCGAGATAGGATCCATGTATGAAAACGAAGTATGGACTTTGACTGACTTGCCCGATGATCGGCGAGCCATAGAAAATAAATGGATCTTTAAGAAGAAGACATACGCGGATGGTAATGTGACCATCTATAAGGCTCGACTTGTCGCTAAGGGTTATCGACAAGTTCAAGGGGTTGACTACGATGAGACTTTCTCACCCGTAGCGAAGCTGAAGTCCGTCCGAATCATGTTAGCAATTGCCGCATTCTATGATTATGAGATATGGCAAATGGACGTCAAAACGGCATTCCTTAACGGCTTTCTTAAGGAAGAATTGTATATGATGTAGCCGGAAGGTTTTGTCGATCCTAAGAATGCTAACAAGGTATGCAAGCTCCAGCGCTCCATCTATGGGCTGGTGCAAGCATCTCGGAGTTGGAACATTCGATTTGATGAGATGATCAAAGCGTTTGGGTTTACACAGACTTATGGAGAAGCCTGTGTTTACAAGAAAGTGAGTGGGAGCTCTGTAGCATTTCTCTTATTATATGCGGATGACATACTATTGATGGGAAATGATATAGAATTCTTGGAAAGTATAAAGGCCTATTTGAATAAGTGTTTTTCAATGAAGGACCTTGGAGAAGCTGCTTATATATTAGGCATCAAGATCTATAGAGATAGATCAAGACGCCTCATTGGTCTTTCACAGAGTACGTACCTTGACAAGATATTGAAGAAGTTCAATATGGATCAGTCCAAGAAGGGGTTCTTGCCTGTATTGCAAGGTGTGCAATTGAGCACGGCTCAATGCCCGACCATGGCAGAAGATAGAGAAAAGATGAGTGTCATCCCCTATGCCTCGGCCATAGGGTCTATTATGTATGCCATGCTGTGTACCAGACCTGATGTAAACCTTGCCGTAAGTTTGGTAGGAAGGTACCAAAGTAATCCCGGCATGGAACACTGGACAGCGGTCAAGAATATCCTGAAGTACCTGAAGAGGACTAAGGATATGTTTCTCGTTTATGGAGGTGACGAAGAGCTCGTCGTAAAGGGTTACGTCGATGCTAGCTTCGACACAGATCTGGATGACTCTAAGTCACAAACCGGATACGTGTATATTTTGAATGGAGGGGCAGTAAGCTGGTGCAGTTGCAAGCAAAGCGTCATGGCGGGATCTACATGTGAAGCGGAGTACATGGCGGCCTCAGAGGCAGCACAAGAAGCAATCTGGATAAAGGAGTTCATTACCGACCTAGGGGTGATTCCCAATGCGTCGGGCTCGATGACTCTCTTCTGTGACAACACTGGAGCTATTGCCCTTGCCAAGGAGCCCAGGTTTCACAGGAAGACTAGGCATATCAAGCGTCGCTTCAACCCCATTCGTGAAAATGTTCAAAATGGAGACATAGATATTTGTAAAGTACATACGGACCTAAATGTAGCAGATCCGTTGACTAAACCTCTCCCTAGAGCAAAACATGATCAACACCAGAACTCTATGGGTGTTCGATTCATCACAATGTAACTAGATTATTGACTCTAGTGCAAGTGGGAGACTGTTTGAAATATGCCCTAGAGGCAATAATAAAATGGTTATTATTATATTTCCTTGTTCATGATAATTGTCTATTGTTCATGCTATAATTGTGTTATCCGGAAATCGTAATACATGTGTGAATACATAGACCACAACATGTCCCTAGTGAGCCTCTAGTTGACTAGCTCGTTGATCAACAGATAGTCATGGTTTCCTAACTATGGACATTGGATGTCATTGATAACGGGATCACATCATTAGGAGAATGATGTGATGGACAAGACCCAATCCTAAGCATAGCGCAAAGATCGTGTAGTTCGTTTGCTAGAGCTTTTCCAATGTCAAGTATCTTTTCCTTAGACCATGAGATTGTGTAACTCCCGGATGCCGTAGGAGTGCTTTGGGTGTACCAAACGTCACAATGTAACTAGGTGACTATAAAGGTACACTACAGGTATCTCTGAAAGTGTCTGTTGGGTTGACACAGATCGAGACTGGGATTTGTCACTCCGTATGACGGAGAGCTATCTCTGGGCCCACTCGGTAATGCATCATCATAATGAGCTCAATGTGACTAAGGAGTTAGCCACGGGATCATGCATTATGGTACGAGTAAAGAGACTTGCCGGTAACGAGATTGAACAAGGTATTGGGATACCGACGATCGAATCTCGGGCAAGTAACATACCGATTGACAAAGGGAATTGTATACGGGATTGATTGAATCCTCGACATCGTGGTTCATCCGATGAGATCATCGTGGAACATGTGGGAGCCAACATGGGTATCCAGATCCCGCTGTTGGTTACTGACCGGAGAGTCGTCTCGGTCATGTCTGCATGTCTCCCGGACCCGTAGGGTCTACACACTTAAGGTTCGGTGACGCTAGGGTTGTAGAGATATTAGTATGCGGTAACCCGAAAGTTGTTCGGAGTCCCGGATGAGATCCCGGACGTCATGAGGAGTTCCGAAATGGTCCGGAGGTGAAGAATTATATATAGGAAGTCCAGTTTCGGCCACCGAGAAAGTTTCGGGGGTCACCGGTATTGTACCGGGACCACCGGAAGGGTCCCGGGGTCCACCGGGTGGGGCCACCTATCCCGGAGGGCCCCATGGGCTGAAGTGGGGAGGGGAACCAGCCACTGGTGGGCTGGTGCGCCTAGGGTTGGAAACCCTGGGGATGGGGGGTGCCCCACTTGGCTTGGGGGGCAAGCCACCCCCTTGGCCACCGCCCCTGGAGATGGGATCTCCCAGGGCCGGCGCCCCCCCAGGGACCCTATATAAAGGGGGGGGGGGAGGGAGGGCAGCAGTACCCCAGCCCCTGGCGCCTCCCTCTCCCTCCCGTGACACTTCTCCCTCCCGCTTGCGCTTGGCGAAGCCCTGCCGGGATCCCGCTACTTCCACCACCACGCCGTCGTGCTGCTGGATCTCCATCAACCTCTCCTTCCCCTTGCTGGATCAAGAAGGAGGAGACGTCTTCCCCAACCGTACGTGTGTTGAACGCGGAGGTGCCGTCCGTTCGGCGCTCGGTCATCGGTGATTTGGATCACGACGAGTACGACTCCATCAACCCCGTTCACTTGAACGCTTCCGCTTGCGATCTACAAGGGTATGTAGATGCACACCTCTCTCTCATTGCTATATGACTCCATAGATTGATCTTGGTGATGCGTAGAAAATTTTAAATTTCTGCTACGATCCCCAACACCATCAGCCTTACATTTGTTACCTCCCTGGTTCGCCGGGTTATGCTGAGGGCCCTTGCCATTGCCATTCTTCTTTCCCTTCCCTGTCCTTTCATCATCAGACGCGGGATCCTTGGTACTATCAGAGTCGGCGTACTTGACCAGAGCCGCCATCAGCGTACCCATATCATTGCAATCACGCTTGAGCCGCCCGAGCTTCATCTTCAGGGGCGCAAAACGACAATTTTGCTCCAACATTAAGACTGCAGAGCCGGCATCCATCTTATCAGACGAATGTATTATCTCTTTGACCCGGCGAACCCAATGGGTTGTAGACTCGCCCTCTTGCTGCTTACAGTTAGTCAAATCCACAATTGACATAGATTAACTACATGTATCTTTGAAGTTTTGGATGAACCGGGCTTTTAACTCTTCCCATGACCCGATAGAATTAGGCGGCAGTCCTTTCAACCAAGTGCGGGCAGTCCCATCCAACATCATGGTGAAGTATTTGGCCATTGCCGCTTCGCTGACCTCTAGCAACTCCATAGCCATCTCGTCGCTCTCGATCCATGCTCCGAGTTGTAAATCCGCCGTGTAATTAGGTACCTTCCTAGGTCCTTTGAAATCCTTGGGCAGACGTTCATTACGGAGAGCCGACACCAGACAAGGGACACCTCCGGTCCTCGTAGGTATACCCGCCTCGATAGAAGCCATCGGATAAACCGGGAGGGGCTGCTAAGCCGTCAACTGAGGCGCCTGCTCCGCCTCTTGCCGTGCTCTGTCTTGGTCTACCACGTTAAGGGCTCCATTATGTGCCGGGCTGTGCCCAGCTGGCAAGTCACGGCGCCGGACGTTGCTTGAGCCGGTCGCTAAAACCATGTGTCTGCTATAACTTGGGCTCCGGCCTGGACGAGGGGTTGAATGAATCCTGTCCCGGCTATATGAATATGCCTCCTGTTGCGCCAGAGCCGTCTGAAGAAGTTCTCTGACCCGGCGGGTTTCGACCGCCGTTGGAGAGTCGCCCTCGATTGGGAGAGCCGCCAGTCGCGCCGCTGCGGCGATCATGTTTTCCAACGGGTTGGCATAATGACCCGGTGGTATTGGCACGTACTGAGGCGGGGTAGTGTTCACACGGGGAGGCCCCATCACTTGCGGCTGAATCGGCGTTCCAGCCCCGGGTGCCGTGATCTCTGGCGGGTTACTGGGCCCTGCACCAGGCGTGTTGAAGAGGTTTCGAGGATCGTAAACCGGAGGGATTCGAGATTGAGCCTTCTGATGCCTCCTTCTCATGATCTCATTGGATGCATTCTGATCCATCATGAGCCGGAAAGACTGCGCCTGAATCAGCTGAGTCTGGGCGTCGAGAGCCGCCCGCTCTGCAGCAATCCTGATCCCTTCCGCTGCCAGATCTTCCTTGGCTCTTGCTATATCCAGCTTTAACTGTGCCACCTCCGCATCATGCTGAGCTTGATCCGCTGGGACAACCGTAGCGGTTAACAGGGCCGTCATCTTGTCCGTGAGATCCATCAGCACCTAAGCCGGCAAGTGCACAGGGCCTCCCGCCCCAGTGGCGCAGTTTTGAACAGGTTGTGCGCCGGCCATGAAGATTCCAACCCGGCTCGGCGGCTCAAAAGGATCCAGAATACTATCGCCATCGGAACAACCCCTGAGCCTGCCATCTTGAAGTTGATATAACGAGTCGGTCTCACCTGTGGACGACTCACCGTTAGAGCGGGTGGCCGTCTCCTCGCCAGATCCAGATCCTTCAGAGAGTTCTCCATGGACACATCCCACGAAAGCATGCTTCAAGGCTGGCTGAGTCCGGGCGGGTCTTGCACGCTGAGCCGTCTCGACGGGGTCAGTGCAGATGTCCGGCTCAGGGCCCGGCTCGCCAATCTTGCCAATGAAAATGTGGATTCCGCCGAAGGGGACCCGGTACCCGTATTCAATTGAGCCGGCGTCGGGGCCCCAGCCTGCATCGGTGATGTAGAGCTTGCCGCGACGACTCTTGGTCATCTGGCCCACAGCGTATCCCTTGAGCCCTTCGAAGCTGCCCTTCAAGAACTCAAATCCACCATGCGCTGGCCCCACGGTGGGCGCCAACTGTCGTGGAATTGTCACGGCAGATGTCCTCGTGCAAGGACTTAGTCATGGAGCCATCGTAGCTAGGAAGCTTAAAGGGGTTAAACGGGACAAAGGACACGAGGATTATACTGGTTCGGCCCCTTACGTTGAAGCTAAAAGCCTACTCTAGTTGAGGTGGTATTGCTTAGGGTTTCGATGACTAGGAGCTAAACCGCTCTGCTTGGCTATCGATCTGATCTTACTTGTCCTAAACCGCCGCCGGGTCATCCCTTTATATAGAAAGGTTAACACCCAGCGACTCTTAGAGTCCCAGCCGGCTCATAAACTGTGTCCGGCTCGGACTCTTAACTCTTCTTGCCTTACACTACAAGTAACGCCACAACGGCGGTTTACCACTACGGGCCTTCAGCCGCCTTTGGGCCTTAGACCTATTACTAAACCGCCATCCTTAACCTGTCCTTGGGCTTCTGAACGAAGAGCTGTCGCAACGTAACCCGGCCCATCTAGGGCGGGTTGCACCAGTAGCTATATCCTCAACAGGTACTGTGAGGATTCATGTTGACTATTTAGATTCTACACAAAAAGATCAATGATGACCAATGTATATTTTTGATGTTTTTACATGCTTAGACTTATAGCGTTTTTCCAGGACAAAGCGCTACTGATATTGGGATGAACAAAAGAAATAAATGCTTCCTTTTGCAGTAGCGTTTTTCTCTAAAACGCGCTATAGCTAAATTAGCTATAGCGCGTTTCCTTAAGAGCGCTACTGCTAGTTCGACTTAACCACCCGCGCGGGCTGAAAATTTTGCTAAGTCCTCCTTTCCCCCTGTTCCCCTACTCCTCTGTCGCCGCCGCCCGAGCCCGAGCCTACCCTCACCGCCGCCGCCCTCAACCTCACCGCCGCCGCCCTCCGCCGATCTCGACCTCACTTCGCCGCCCTCGGCCTCACCGCCGCCGCCCGAGCCCGCCCAGGACCGCCGCCTCCCGATCCCGAGCCCGCCCTCGCCGCCCCTACCTCCGTCGCCGAGCACTTCCCCGCCACTGTCTCTCCCCTCTCTGTAAGCCCCCCACCCCTCCCCACCCCCTCTCTCTGCTGTTGTAGGGTGGAACACTAAGTGGAGATCTTTCACGAATTGGAGGGGGAATCCCCAAGAACAAGATGAACACAAGAGATAAAACAAGAGGAACACTCAAGAACAAGTCCAATCACACATCCACTAGACAATCAAACACACAAGATCCAGAAGGTACATGAACAATCAAAGGGAAATAAGATACATGGTAGAGTTTATCCCAAATCCTATGAAGGAGATGAGGGCTTGATGATCTAGATAGATCCTTCCCTCAAGGGGGGCTTTATCCACTAGGGATCTTCTCCAATGGAGGCCTTGAACTCCAATGGTGTCACGTCCCTAGCCTTGCTATGCACTTGGACTAGCTTGGTTGCTGCATCATGTCTAAATTTCATTTAAAGTTGAATTGGGGATTGTTAAACCCTAGCATCAAATGAATTCAACTAGGCTCAAAATAAAAATATTTTCAATGAACCCAAAATGCCTTTCAAAAATGTTCATTATTTATGGAAAAAGGTTAAAACCTTTACCAGAGGTCATGAACATTTTTCCAAGCCATTTATGGTCTTTGAATTAATCCATATTGTATTTAAATTGGGGCATTTAAATACTATTAATATTTTCTAATGCTCCAACAATTCTGAAAATAGTTAAGGGCCTCTGTAATAATTCATTTAATGCCCACAATTATTTTCAGGATTTATTAAAATGATTTGGGCTATAAACTAAATCAAAACAAAATAACAGACATAGAAAACAGAAACAAATGAGAGAGAGAGAGAAGTGCTTAAATGTGTAGCCCACCAGAGCCGGCCCAGCTCCTGTGCTGGTCCAGCACTGTGCGGCCCAGCCCACCGCAGCCGCCACCGTCTTCAACCTCCTGCCAGTAGGCAGGAGGGCGTGTGCTCGCCGCACGCGCGCGCCACCTCCACCCTGCCTGGCTGCCCCCTCGTTGCCCTGGGCGCCTCTCGCGACGCCACGCACACCCGGACCCTCTCACTCTCTCTGGACTCCTCCTCCTCCTCTGCTCTCCCTTCCTCTCGTCATCGAACGCACCTGAGAGCACCGCTCGCCGTAGGCATGACCACCGGCCACCCTTGTCCCGTGATCGTGCCCAGCAGCTCCGCAATCAGGCACCACATCCCCAAGCCGAAGGAAACGAGCCGGAGGACTTTGCTTCGTCGCCAACGTCCTCGTCTTCACCGCCGGCGCCCGGAGATCGTCTCCGTCGATTCATCGGTTTCCGTCCGTCCCCGAGGCCACTGACCTTCTGCGCCGCCTCGCTGTGAGCTCCTCATCTCTCCTCTTTGCTCGCCCCCTCCGTTCCCGTCCTCTAGCCATCGTTCCACAAGTGCCCGAAGCTCGGCTACGCCGGCCATGACGCCGCCGTGGCCACTGTCACATAGAGCTGCAACCGAGCACATAGCCGTGCTCAGCGCAACGCCAGAAGCCCAAAACCCCCTCCAGCTGCTCCTGCCGTGCTTCGCAACACCGAAACCGCCGAGAACCGAACTCCGGCCGCCGCATTCGTGCTCGCCGCCATCGACTCAGACCACCCCAGCTCCTCCCGCTTGGCCTACTAGATGCGCGCGAGCCCCAGCTACGCGTAGGACCAAACCGCGGTCGATTTGGTCGACCGTGGGCAAATTCCGAGGCCCTCCGCCGTCCCGGGCATCACCGGCGACGAGCCGTGGACCAAGTCCGGCGGGTTTGACCTTGCTTGACCGGGGTTTGAATCCCCCCTGACCCACTGACGTGTGGGGCCAGCCCCTGTTAAAAGTTAGTTTAGTTTAATCCTAAACTTAATTAGGCACTGAGAGACCGACACAGTGGACCCCACTGGTCAGTTTGACCTGGACCGCGCTGTTGACCTGATGACGTCATCCTGACGTAGTGCTGACGCAGTAATTTAATTACTGGAATTATTCTTATACAGGAAATTCCAGAAAATAGTGCAAACTTCTAAAATTCATAGTAATTCAACCGTAGCTCCAATCAAATAATTTATATATGAAAAATTATCAGAAAAATCCAATCTATCCATTTATGCTACTTTCATGCATGAAAAACCAACCTATACCTGCTGTATAAGTGAAAACATTCAAATGGCATTTTAAGTGCTCAAACTAGAGTTTGCATTAGAACCTTTGGTTCAAATGGACTCCCTTGCACTTGTTGCTAGCTGCATTAGCTCAATTCACAGCATATTGCCATGTCACATTCATGCATCATATTGTGCATTGCATTGATTGTCTTCTTCCTTGTTTGCCGGTGTTTGCCCCCTCTCGATAGATGTGGTTCCGACGATGAGTTCGATGACACCGATGAAGAACTATACTATCTTCAGAAGTGCCAGGCAAGCAAAACCCCCTTGCTCATTCCGATACAATCCCACTCTCTCGCTCCTGCTCTCTTTTACTGCATTAGGACAACAACGATTCATCTGTTACTTGCTGCGGTAGCTGAACCCCTTTATCCTCTGCATGACCTGTCATTGCCACAGTAAATAGATGAAACCCACTAGCATGAGTAGGAGTTGTTTGAGCCCTGATGTGCCTACTCATTCATGCTTGTTGTCATGCCTGCTATTGCTTAGAGTTGTGTCAGGTCTGATTCATCGGGAATTAATTGGAAAGTGGTGAACATGTCCTACTGTGTGAGAGCTAAGGGTGTGAACATGATTTGGTAAAGGTAGCGGTGAGAGGCCATGTAGGAGTACATGGTGGGTTGTCTCATTGAAACCGTCCTCAGGAACTGAGTTCTGTGTTTGTGATCCATGAACAGTTACTACCACACATTGGAATGCTTAAGTGCCCCTCTCGACTTATTAATCAACTTGATCTCTGTCCAGGAGTTGCAACTAGTTTCTGGTGTTTGTAGGTAGTGTTAGTAGTCTACCAAGTGGCACCCGGTACAGGTGGGCTTGGGACAGACTAGGCACCGTGGCACGGTGTACCAAGCGTAGATCCATCCGTCGAGGTGGGCTTGGGAACCCTGTTCACATCGTTTGGGGCCGTGAGCGACACCCCGGCCGGATCTCCTTGCGGATGGAACCCGAATAGGCGATAAACCTGGACTAGAGACTTGTGTGGTTAGTCAGGTCGTGGCCGACTCCCTCGCCAGGCTTCCGCTTGAAGGTTGCCGAGGTACACGACGTGTACATGGTGGTAAGTGGCGAGAGCGTGTGTGACGAAGTACACCCCTGCAGGGTTAATATGATCTATTCAAATAGCCGTGTCCGCGGTAAAGGACTTCTGGGTTGCCTATAACAGTTCATAGACAAGCGAAAGTGGATACTCTAAAATGCGCAAGATAAGCGTGAGTGCTATGGATGGCGTCCTCGTAGGGAGACGGGAGCGGATCCATAGTGGTGTATTGATATGGTGAATATGTGGACTCGTGTGCGCCACCTCAAAAGAGTTGCTTGCAGTCGTAGTTCAGGTTAGCCACTGAGTCAAAGCTGGCTTGCTGCAGTTAAACTCCACCACCCCTTTTGTTTATACCGATGCATATGTAGATAGTTCTGATGTAAGTCTTGCTGGGTACATTTGTACTCACGTTTGCTTATTTTATGTTTTGCAGAGACACGTCAGTCTCGCTAGTAGTCCCGTGTGGACTTCGACGTTTAGCTTGATACCTCAGCTACGATCTTGTGCCCTCGGCAGGATCTAGTAAATAGTCAGGCTTCTTAGCCTTTTTCATTTGTAGATGTCTGTACTCAGACATGTTAAGCTTCCGCATGTGCTTTGACTTGTATGCTCTGAATGTTGGGTCATGAGACCCATGTTTGTAATATCTGGCTCTTCGGAGCCTAATGAATAAATACTCTGAGTCGTAGAGTCTTGTTGTGATGCCATGTTGTATTTGCACATATCGAGCATATTGTGTGTATGATTGAAATGCTTGGTATGTGTGGGATCCGACAATCTAGTTGTCTATCCTTAGCAGCCTCTCTTATGGGGAAATGTAGTCTAGTGCCTCCTTGAGCCATAGTAGTCCGCTACAGCCCGGTTCACCGGAGTCCTGCTAGCCCAGCACTACTGCTCTGGACACTTGACTGGCCGGCATGTGTTTCATATCGTTCCTATGTCTGTCCCTTCGGGGAAATGTCACGCGGTGACATCCGGAGTCCTGCCTAGCCTGCTACAGCCCGGGTTCCCGAAGTCCTGTTAGCCCAGTGCTACAGCCCGGATTAGCACGCTACTGACCGACACGTTCGATGTTGATTCATGTATGCCTGTCCCCATACGTTAGTGCCGCTTTGGGTTTACGACTAGCCATGTCGGCCCGGGTTCTCTATCATATGGATGCTAGCGACATTGTCATATACGTGAGCCAAAAGGCGCAAACGGTCCCGGGCCATGGTAAGGCGACACCCGTGGGAGTACCGTGCGTGAGGCCGCAAAGTGATATGAGGTGTTACAGGCTAGATCGGTGTGACTTGGAATCGGGGTCCCGACAAATGGAGTGTCTCTCTCTCTCAAGAGGAATCCCACAAGGGGAGATACATGAGCTAAGCTCTAGTGTTTAGTTCTATTCTTAGCTTCCTTCTAAATGGAGGAGATGAAGGAGTATATATAGGTCCAAGGGATGAAGGGGTAAGTAGAGACGAGATGGGGATACAAGGGCCAAGCCCAATCAGCCACGCACAGGGGCCCCGTGTGCACGGGGTAAGTGGAGCCCGTGCGCACGGGGTATCCAGAGACCTGACGCATGAGCCCGTGCGCATGGGGTCCGTGAGGCCCATGGACGCGGGGGTCCCGTGGGCACGGTACATGCCCGTGCGCACGGGGTCGCCTGGGAGCTGCTGCCTTCTCCTTGGCGCTTCCTTCTCCGCTTCTAGGCTTCCTTCTTGGATGGTGTAGATGTTCTCTTCTTCTTGGACTCCTTCTCGATGAATGTGTAGCTCCGCTCACACCTATGTAGGCACACAAGAGAGGGGTCAAGTAGTATACCATCCTCAAAGGGGTCAAGTGAACACGTGTAAAGGAGAAGATTCACCTTTATGTATGTGAAGTAGATGTCGCACGTGTCACTTGCCAAATGAACTCTTGACTTGGTGATGTCCATAGGATGCTCCGCATCATCTGCTTAGTTAGTAGATGTTTTTAGTAGTAGTAGATGTTAATTTAGGGTTCGTAGATAATGATTTTTAGTAGTAGTAGATGTTAATTAGGAGTAGTGATGGTACTAGTTAACTAGGGCAGTATGGTTAATAGTAGATGTTTTTTACTATTGTATAATGTAGTTTTCTTACTGTTTTTAGTAAGTGTTTAAAATAATTAGTAAGTCAATTAATAAACTAGTTGAACTAGTTTAGTTTTAGTTGAACTAGTTTAGTAAGTAAATTAATAAACTAGTTGACTAGTTGAATTAATAGAACTAATGTATTTTTAGTAAGAAAATTAATATAACTAGTTGAACTACTTTATTTTTAGAAAGAACTAGTTTTTTTTCTATTTATAGTAAGTTTATATTTAGTAAGAACTAGTTGAATTAATAGAACTAGTTGAACATGTCATATTTGTTGTTATTTTTTTAGTTTAAGCAATTATTCGCGATGTATTAGTGATAACTTATAGGGTTTTTGTTTTTGCAGAAATCAAGGAGCCCCTCCATCATCCCGCCGCCGTCCCCGTCACCGACCCCCTCCGACCTCGAGGTGAGACCAGCCAAATCTCCATGTCAATATGAGTCCTATAAGATATGATGTAGATAAAAACATGTATATCTTGTGTTGCTCAAATAGGATATGTGGTTGCCCAAGTGGCCGGTCATGTTCAGGTTACACCTCCGAGTGGCCTATGTTTTGCCGGAGTGTTGATTAATTTCCGTTCCGGCAAATTTCAGGCGCTCAATATGTCCTTTTTTAGCAAAGGTCATGCTGGATTTTTCCGTGGAATCTGGCATGACTTGTGCTAGAATATGTAGGAAATATCGAGTGACCTGGATTTTCTCGTAAAATAATTAAACGACATTTCAACAGACCGATAGTCAACCCGTGATGAATAATAATGATCTAATTTAGGTTTTTTAGTACATATATTTCATTGTACAAGTTTAATATTTGAATTACGAACGTAGGAAATGTCGTACTCGGACGACGAAAGTCTCCCGGGGGAGTGCGACTGGTGCCACGACGACCGAGGTATGTGCGACAGGTTCCTTGACCTGGACGAAGATCGGCGCTTCAGCATTAAGCTCGAGGAGATCTTCGATGTTGAAACGGTACGCAACGACGACAAGTGTTTTTTTCATAATTAAGCATGACTTCAACTATTTCAACGTGTACTTTTCATCTTTTGCAATTCGACTAGCTTATCCCATGCTATGCAAGACGCTATGTCTTGGATAGGATGGGTTTTGAAGACCATGAAAGTATGGAAACAAAGAAAATACACCTAAGGACCCATCATGATATGGATTTTGAAGTAAATCTGTACAATTCTTAGAGCGTAACCCATTTTGGCTGACAAAATTTGGAAGCACTTTGCAAGATGTATGGTTTTTACGAGGGTATGCTTGTCACCATGGATCTTGGTGATCCTGACATCGAGCAAAACAATATGGACATTTGGGTCCTTATTGATACGCTTCCGATTCTACCGCTATGCGAGTTTCTCAAACATAGTTATTAACTAATTTATATTGTTTATTTCAAAATAGTTGACAGCTTATTTTCATTCTTCAAAGAATGTGCGGAAGATGGTAGACAACTACACCGATGGCTCCGAATTAACTTATAAGGAGAAAAATCATCTGATCGCATTTTGTACTGATCTTGAGAATTACAATACCTTATCGAACTCCACCAAATTATGGTGAATATGTGCCACTAGTGCACGTGTTGAACCACGGTAACTTCTTTGGAGATACACTGGTAAGATTTTTTACTATTACGACATCCGTGCATCTTTTGCATACTTCTAAAACTAGTACATCATTGCTAACTACGAAGTTATTATTATGTTTTTCAACAGAAAATCCCGATGGATTGTGTGCCTCATCTGATGTATCAGAATGGCCGCCTTGAGGTTCTGAACATATAGCGAGGTCATCCTACGGATCTCACCTGTGCATATCGGATTTCTAAAACCGGTGAACACATGCTAATCAAAGAATGGAAAAAAATGTTTGGACAGTCGTAAGGAGGTTCTTGGAAGCAACATTAAGCGAAAGGCAAGAATTGGAGACATGATAATCTCCATTCTCCATAATGGAGAGTCAGGGGCTATCTTGTTTTTTGCTATTTTACCTTAGAGAATATAGTAGGTCCTAAGGGAATGTAGTAGGTCCTATGAGGTACAATATGTATATTATGTGGTACAATGTGTTAGAGTTGATGATGAGGAGTAGTTGTGATTATGACTAGTGACCAACTTGCTATGTGATGTCTCATTGATGAAAACGATGATCATGAGGAGGTGTTATATGATAATGATGTATTATCATGATAAGTTGTTAATGATATGATGATGATATTTATTATATCATTGCGTGAAAGAACCGCGGATTAGTTTCAAGTGGATGTCCATCCACTTGAAACTAGTCCACGGTTCTTTCACCCAGTGATGTAATAACTCATTATGATGTAAAAACAATCTCTAAATTGCTGCTGTATGAAAACTTGTATAGAGGTGTATGAATACAAGATGAAATAAAAAAGAAATAAAATATGGAATAATAGTAGTAGCGCGGGCTAGGAGAAGCGCTACTAGTAATTACTAGTAGCGCTGTTTGGAGAAAGCGCTACTACTAAGTCGGTATAGCAGTAGCGTGGGTTAACTGCTAACCTTTAGCTGTAGCGCCGTACCAGTAGCGCTCCTGCCCGCGCCACTGATAGGCCTAAAACCCGCGCTGCTGCTAGGCTTTTCCCTAGTAGTGGTGTCTTCTCTCGAGAAAAATAGCAAACAGTGGGTAAAAAATTACTGTTGGGCAATTGATAGAACTTCAAATAATTATGACGATATCCAGGCAATGATCATTAAATAGGCATCACGTCCAAGATTAGTAGACCGACTCCTGCCTGCATCTACTACTATTACTCCACACATCGACCGCTATCCAGCATGCATCTAGTGTATTAAGTTCATGGCAAAACGGAGTAATGCAATAAGAACAACGACATGATGTAGACAAGATCCGTTTATCTATTGCGTAGATATATATCCCATCTTTTTATCCTTAGTAGCAATGATACATATGTGTCGTTTCCCTTTCTGTCACTGGGATCAAGCACCGTAAGATCGAACCCACTACTGGGCACCTCTTCCCATTGCAAGATAAATAGATCAAGTTGGCCAAACAAAACCCAAATATCGGTGAAGAAATACGAGGCTATAAGAGATCATGCATATAAGAGATCAAAGAAAATCAAATAACTTTCATGCATATAAAAAGATATAACTGATCATAAACTTGAAGTTCATCACATCCCAACAAACACACCGCAAAAATAGTTACATCATATGGATCTCCAAGAGACCATTGTATTGAGAATTGAACGAGAGAGAGGAAGCCATCTAGCTACTAACTACGGACCCGAAGGTCTACAAACAACTACTCACGCATCATCGGAGAGGCACCAATGGAGGTGGTGAACCCCATCCGAGATGGTGTCTAGATTGGATCTGGTGGTTCTATACTCTGCGGCAGCTGGATGAATTTCGTCGACGTGCTTAGGGTTTCTGGATTTTTGGGGTATTTATAGAGCAAAGAGGCGGTCCGGGGGGCACCTGAGGCGGGCACAACCCACCAGGGCGCGTCTGGGCCTCCTGGCGTGCCCTGGTGGGTTGTCCCCTCCTCGGGACTCCCCCCAGGTGCGACCAGGGCCCAACTTCTTCCTTTTGGTCCATAAAAAATCACGTAAAGTTTCATGGCATTTGAAATCCCTCTGATATTGATTTCCTGCGATGTAAAAAACATGCAGAAAACAGCAACTAGCACTTGGCACTATGTCAATAGGTTAGTACCAAAAAATAATATAAAATGATTATAAAACATCCAAGATTGATAATAAAACAACATGGAACAATAAAAAATTATAGATACGTTGGAGACGTATCAGCATCCCCAAGCTTAACTCCTACTCGTCCTCGAGTAGGTAAGTGATAAAAACAGAATTTTTGATGTGGAGTGCTGTTTATCATGTCATATCATATTCTTTTCTTTATAGCATGTACATTTGGACTTTTATGTGATTCAAAGCAATGGTCTAGTTTTGACATAATAATTTAGATACTCAAGCATATCAACAAGCAACCATGTCTTTCAAAAATATCAACGCTAAAACAAGTTATCCCAAGCCCATCATGCTCAAACATTGATCCATTCATGAACACACTCGAATATTAGCTACACCCAATACTTAAGCATGATCATATTGCCTCTTAGTTGGTGCTTTTATAAGAGAAGATGGAGACTCAAATTCAAAATAAAAATTGCATAAAGTAAAAGACAGGCCCTTCACAGAGGGAAGTAGGGATTTGTAGAGGTGCCAGAGCTCAAAGTGAAAAAAATTAGAGATAAAAACATTTTGGGAGGTGTATCCATCCCACGAACGAAAACGACATAGAGCTACGAACACTTTCCATGCTAGATATGCCATAGGCGGTTTCCAAACAGTAAATAAAGTTTATTCATTTTTCCACAATACTTTCACTTTCCATGGCTAACCGCATCCACGGGTGCCTTCCATACCAACACTTTCCAAGGAATTTATTATTTGACAACATAAAGTAAATTCATTTTTGCATTTCGGGACTGGGAATCCCTAAAACCTTTGCCTTACTCTCGTGCAATGACAAGTGAATAAACACTCATCGTGAGAATAACACATCCAACATGGAAAATATTAGCCACCCGTTACCGTTCCGCGAGCGAAACAAACACACAAAAGAGAAGTTTATTTTGAAAATTAGAGATGGCACATGCAAATTTGCTTAGAACAACAAAAGAATACCGCATATAGGTAGATATAGTGGACTCATGTGGTAAAACTGGTTTAAAGGATTTTGGATGCACAAGTAGAGGTCATACTTAGTGCAAAATGAAGGCAAGCAAAAAGATTGAGAAGCGACCAACCAAGAAACGAATAATCTCATAAGCAAGCATTAAGCATAATTAACACCGAATAATGCACCACAAGTAGGATATAATTTTCATTGCATGATTATTGACTTTCCTGCATGCATAGGGAATCACAAACCTTAACACCAATATTCTTACTAGTGCACAATTACTCATCAACATAACTCACATATCACATCATCATATTTCAAAACTATTACTAAGAATCAAGTTTATTTTGTCCAATGATCTTCATGACATTTTTTTCTTATTTCTTTATCCTTCTTGGATACCTATCACTATGGGACTAATTTTCATGTGTTGCTTTTCATAAGCTCAAACAAATATAAGTGAAGATCATGAGCATAACAAATTTTCTTTCTCTCAAAATAATTTAAGTGAAGCAAGAGAGAATTTCTTCAAAATTTTACGAACTCTCAAATAAATCTAAGTGAAGCAAGAGAGAATTTCTTCAAAATTTTACTAACTCTCAAATAAATCTAAGTGAAGCAAGAGAGCATTTCTTCAAAAATACTAAGCACACCGTGCTCAAAAAGATATAAGTGAAGCACTAGAGCAAGTCCTAGCTCATAAAAGATTTAAGTGAAGCACATACATCAATTCTAACAAGTCATGATATAATTTTGGCTCTCTCAAGTAGGTGTGTCCAGCAAGGATTGATGACTTAAAACACAAAATAAAACAAGCAAAGACACATATCATACAAGACGCTCCAAGCAAAACACATATCATGTGACGAATAAAAATATAGCCTCGAGTAAAATACCGATGGTCGCTAGAAGAAAGAGGGGATGCAACTCGGGGGCATCCCCAAGCTTAGTTGGTTGACCATTCTTGGATAATAGCTTGGGATGCCGGGGCATCCCCAAGCTTAGGCTCTTCTTTCCTTCTTTCATCCATCGTAAGATAGCCCAAAACTTGAAAACTTCAATCACACAAAACTCGACAAAACTTTTGTGAGATCCGTTAGTAAAAGAAAGCAAACCACTACTATAAGTGCTGTATCAAACCAATTCATATTTTGTTTTTGTATTATATCTACTGTATTACAACTTTTCTATGGCAAAAACTCATTAAAGAAAACCATAGAGCCATCAAAATAGGCACACAACACAAAGAAAACAGAATCTGTCAAAACAGAACAGTCTGTGGTAATCTGGAACTTTCGAATACTTTTGTAACTCCAAAAATTCTGAAAAATTAGGACGATCAGGGTAATTTGTATATTGATCTTCTGCAAAAAGAATTGGCATTTTTATCACGTTCTGGTGATTTTTAACAATTGTTTTCGTGAGCACCAAAGTTTCTGTTTTTTCCAGCAAGATCAAACAACTATCACCCAAGAAGATCCTAAAGGCTTTACTAGGCACAAACAGTAATTAAAACATAAAAACCACAATCATACCAGTAGCATAATTGTGTAAACACTCAAGAACAGAAAGCAAAAAGCAAAAATAAATTTTATTCATTGGGTTGCCTCGCAACAAGCGCTATAGTTTTACGCCCTTAGCTAGGCGTAAGGCAAGGATCTAAGTTTTGTCATCTTTGGTTTGAGATCCATAAGATGCCAGTATCCCACGCCCAGCTGACCAAGCTTCAGACGCAGGGATATCTCCCTCCCGCGGATCTAGTCCCCGTTCGGGCGGGATTAACCTCCATCAACGGCGAAGCCCTGGCGAAAAACTTCCCCAATCCTACCGAGGGGGAGCGAGTGTGCTTCGTTTCCTTCCTGTTAAGAGGCGTTGGATTTTCCAGCCACCCTTTCCTCCGAGGTCTCCTGGAGTACTATGGCCTCCAATTGCACAATTTTACGTTGGGCTCCATTCTGCATATCGCAGGCTTTGTCGCGCTTTCCGAACTATTCCTAGGCTGTGAGGCCCATTTTGAGTTATGGAGGAAACTTTTCTGCCTCGTCCCTCGCTCCCAAAAGGGATCCATATTCGAGGTGGCGGCACCGAAGTATGGCGCATAGCCGGGACAGGATACGTCTCCGGCACTTCGAAGAAGGCATCCAAAGAGTGGCCCTCAGAGTGGTTTTATATTGAAGACGTTGTTATCTCGGACCCAATCCGACAAGGTCTTCCCGAATTCTCTAGTGCCCCATTAAAGAAGCGCACCAGCTGGCGTCCCGAAGCCTCGAAGAGGAAGACAGTGCGGAGATCAAGAAGTTAATGAGCAAGATAAAAATACTTGCCCACTCCGGACTGTCTATAGTTGAAGTGATGGCGATTTCAATAACGCTAGGCATCCAACCACTCCAATCCCGAGGACTCCCCATGTGGCATTACAACGGGGAAGATGATGCATCACATTGCTGGCGCAAGGGTCCGGACAACTTTGCCGCCTTGGCCACCATGTTGGCCGACCTTTTCAAAGGGGAGAAGGAAGACTTTACTCGCCTTAAATGTCAAGAAGGTCTTTCCATGTACAAGACCGCTGAATGGGTGAGTTTTTATGATTCAATCATTTCCCTAAGTCATGTTTTGTTGAACTTAATCCGACTATTCTTAACTGGAATGGAGAAAGGTCGTAGTGGGGATCTATAGCCCCGCTCCGCAGCCGGAGGACCACCGGCGGGACCTGGATCCTGGATTCGAAGAGGATCCGGACATATTTATAGAGTTTAAGTAGGGGGTCTTCTATCGGGCGAGCTACGACGGCACATAAGTGGCCATTATAGCCGATTACCCCGGCCTTCTCCCCCTTTCCCACGTAAGTACTCAGGAGACGTCTCCTCCAAAAGAGTTTCCTCATTGCGCCTCACCCACCTCACTGTCTCGTGCTCCAAAGGGGCGGCGCTCGTCTCACCACGCCGTATCAGAGCGTCCCTTAAGAGGGCGGAGCCTACGCAGGGAGGGTCTTCGAAGAGAAAGGCGGATGGCAATTCCAACGCGCCTTCATCAAAGAGGTATGATTTTCAATATGCCTCATTGCAGTCATACCGAATTATGACGTTTCCTGTTGTGCCTTATTTCAGGAAGAGCGTTTGCTGGACTATGTCTGGAGACCTCGCCGGACATGCCTCAACCAATCCGACCCCGGACCCTGCCTCCAGGGCTAGAGTTGATACGGGTGCAATGCCGGATTGTCCTCTCTCCGAAGATTCGGATAATGTATCTGTCACCAACTCCGAAGTGGAGAGTGCAATGAACCATCGGCACCGGAGGGCAGCTATGCGCGCCCCCAACTTCACTGAAAAGGCATTCAATGCCTTTAGCTCAGCGGATGCATACATCCGAGCTGCTCGGGATGGACTTGCTGGAGCCACTCACCAACTTTCAAAGGATATGCGGGTAAGGATTATTGTGTAGATTTAATAATCATATGCTAGTAGCCCCCGAGACTTGAAACAATTGACGCAACTAATTTAAGGATCGTTGTATAATCAGGTACTCACGGAGAAGAACAACATGCTGTCGCAGGAGCTGGAAAAATGTTGGACCCTGCTAACTATTGTCACCACCGAACTGGAGAAGTCCAAGGAGGCACGAACTGGTAATGTCCACTACTGTCCGGAAAATATAATCATATACCAGCAATGTTTTTGAAATGAACACTGTTGTATTTGCGACAGCAGGATTGCCAGATCAGCTGGAAGAGAGACTGAAGGCCGTGCAGGCGGATAACAGCATGCCGAAAGGCAAGAGGCCGCTGGTCAACGTATACTGACGCGGACCAAGGATGAGAAGAACAAGCTACAAGATGCCAACACCAAGCTAGCTGAAGAGCTGAAGGATATATGAGCCCAACTGGCGGATGCCTTGAAGGAGAACAGAAAGCTGAAAGGCGGCATATTCAATATGCTCCTAAACCTTACTTCATTATGGTCCCCTAGTGGAAAGTTTTAACAAGTTTGTCTCTGTAGGTGTGCTGACCGGTCGGCCCGAAGGGGAAGTGTCCGGATTTCAAGGCGATCTGCTACAAGAGCTGTCCAGAGTGCACGACCGAGCTCGGAAAGCAATGAGGAGCATTGCTAAGGCCTTATGACCGTCCGATTCTCCTCCAGGAAGTATGGAGGAGCTCGTGAATTTATTCAAGGGAGCTCATCGCCGTTTTGGGCTATGGAAGATATCGGCATGCCGAGAAGGCGCCCGAGAGGCCTGGGCCATGGTGAAAACGCGGTATACCGGACTTGATCCGAACCATATGGCCTGGGTCAGGCCTCGGGGACCAGATGGACAAGAAATTCCGGTTAGCTTGGTATATGACCAAGTGTTGATAGCTGCCAAGTTTTCACAATAGGATTGTAAACTAGACAACCTGTTAGATGGTCTAGAGAAAGAAGAAGTTTGTGAGTCCAAGTAGCAATGTACTTTTATTGACAAATTTATCTCCAGCCGAATTATAAAATGATTGTCATGGCAGACCTTTTGCTTGAACCTCCAAAACCCAAGGTTCAGAGTGTTTCCAAATACTACACCGGTGGTAAATACCAAAGTATGCATGGAAACCAGGCGGAGGGGTCATAGTTGCTTGAACAGACAAGTTGTATTCGGTGAGTTATGTTATATTACATTTAATCGTAAGAAACATCTTCCAGGGAGAATAGTTCCGTTAAGGGTTCTGAGGGAGTCCTGGACTTGAACTTAGGAGGAGCGGCCCATGTGGAGTCACGGGGTTTCGTGACGTAGAACAACTCCTGCTGCCACCCCTTCACGGTCTCCACGAAGGTGCCTTTGGGCCAAGTGACGTTGGGGAGCTTGCTCACCATGGCGCCGCCGCACTCCGCGTGTTGACCATCCACCACTTTTGGCTTCACATTGAAGACCTTGAGCCATAGGCCGAAGTGGGGAGGGATGCGGAGGAATGCCTCACACACGATGATGAACGCCGAGATGTTGAGGAAGGAATTCGGGGCTAGATCATGGAAATCTAGCCCGTAGTAAAACATAAGGCCGCGGACGAAAGGATGGAGGGGAAACCCTAATCCACGAAGGAAATGAGGAATGAATACTACCCTCTCATTGGGCTCCGGAGTAGGGACGATCTATTTCTTGGTCGGAAGCCGGTGGGCGATTTCCTTGGCTAAGTATCCCGCTTCCCGGAGCTCCTTGATGTTCCCCTCCATGACGGAGGAGGCCATCCACTTGCCCTACGCGCCAGATCCGGACATGGCTAGTGTGTTTCCTGGAGACGGAAAGGATGGAAGCTTGGGCGCTGGAGCTCGAGGGCGGATGGGCTGAGGAAGAAGAAGGCGTGGGGTGAAAAAGTGGATCCTTATCTCCTTATAAAGGCAGTGAATATCAAGCATCCCCCCGCGAGCCTTAAAACACGCATATTCCCAAGGGGTCGTGCGGACGGCACGGTTGGATTACCCAAGCCCGTATTGATGAGAATCCCGTAATAAGGGGACACGGTCTCTGCTTTGACAAGACGTGTCACCGGAGGCTGGGTCTCGAAACGCGAAAAGGGAGATTGAAAGACGATTCGAAATATTAAAGAGGCTAGACGTAACGTCTCACCAGCAAAACTGTCAGTAAAGACATATTATGTTTTTAATTAAGTATTATGCCCTTGTGGTAGTGGGTTATAACTGTTAAACAAAGCCGGATATAGTTCTGGTTGATCAACTACTTTGAAGTATTGGGAGGAGGAACCCGCCTTGGAATGCCGAAGACAATCTGTGTGCCAGACACATCGTCATTGAAGCCTGGTTTAGGGGCTACTGAGGGAGTCCTGGATTAGGGGGTGCCCGGGCATCTGGGCTATGTGACGTGGACCGGACTGATGGGCCGTGAAGATACAAGACGAAAGGCTTTCTCCCATGTCCGGATGGGACTCTCCTTTGAGTGGATGTCAAGCTTGGCGTTCGGATATGAAGATTCCTTTCTCTATAAACCGACTCTGTACAACCCTAGGCCCCTCCGGTGTCTATATAAACTGGAGGGTTTAGTCCGTAGAGGCGAACACAACCATACAGGCTAGACATCTAGGGTTTAGCCATTACGATCTCGAGGTAGATCAACTCTTGTAATCCCTATATTCATCAAAGTCAATCAAGCAGGAAGTAGGGTATTACCTCCATTAAGAGGGCCCGAACCTGGGTAAACATCGTGTCCCTGTCTCCTGTTACCTTCGATCCTTAGACGCACAGTTCAGGACCCCCAACCTGAGATCTGCCGGTTTTGATATCGACAGGTTCCTTTCCCTGGGCTTAGCATGCGGTGTTGTGCATGCCTATAGGCTGTGATGCTAGAGATCATAGTTCTCTTTATACTCTGGGGGCTTATAGTACAACGAGGGTAATCCGTCTTTTGTCCACTGACCAATTATTCCCTGAAGAACGCTAGCTTTCGGCTTCACCCGTCTGAGGTACACGTCCGGATGACCCGACTGTAACAATTGCAGAGGTGCTCCCTTTATGCCCTAGCCGAACAAGCGGGAATGTAGGGCCTAAGCACAGGAGCCAGGCAACCCAGCTTGGCAAAAACTTAAGTCATAAAGGTGCATATAATGGCAAAGAAAAGGCATATATGAGAGACGACACATATATATGGTGCGCTTGATGCTCGAATAATAATAATAAGCTTCTGTAAAAGAAGCCCCCAGGTATTGTGGGGTATGTACATTTAAGGATGTATACCCCTTAAGTGTGTGGTTTATGCGAACCAGAGCTAGAAGCCGTAAAAAATTGAAAAAGAAGAAAGAGAACAAAAGAGAAAAAAGCAACGAACAATGAGTCCGGACTTAGGCGTAGAATCTTCGGAGTCTGGCAGCATTCCATGGGTTCGGCTCTAAGCGATTGTCCGATGCATCACGAAGGCGATAGGCTCCTCCAGTGAGAACTTCATCTATAATGAAGGGACCCTCCCATTTGGGCTTGAGCTTGTCCTTTTTCTTCTCTGGTTAGCATAGAACGAGTTCGCCGACATTATAAGTCTTGGCCCGCACTTCTCTGCTTTGGTATCTGCGAGCTTGTTGTTGGTAGAATGCTGAACGAGCTTTTGCGACATCGCGCTCCTCCTCGAGGCCATCTAAGTCATCTTGCCGATCGAGCTCGGCCTCTCTCTCTTCGTACATGCGCACTCGAGGTGAGTCATGAATAATATCGCAGGGCAAGAAGGCCTCTGTGCCGTACACCATGAAGAACGGTGTATATCCGGTCGTGTGATTGGGTGTGGTCCGCAGTCCCCAGAGTACGGAGTCGAGCTCCTCCACCCAGTGTTTATTTGACTCCTTTAAGGATCGGACTAGTCTGGGTTTAATGCCGCTCATTATCAGTCTGTTAGCTCGTTCGACTTGACTGTTTGTTTGAGGGTGATACATGGAGGCGTAATCGAGCTTGATGCCCAGATTAGCACACCAAGTTTTAACCTCGTCGGCCATAAAGTTAGAGCCGTTATCAGTAATAATACTGTGTGGGACACCAGAACGGTGTACGACTCCGGATATAAAGTCTATCACCGGTCCGGCTTTAGCTTTTTTGACTGGTTTGGCTTCTATCCATTTAGTGAACTTGTCGACCATAAACAGCAGATACTTCTTCTAATGTCTTCCCCCTTTAAGAGGTCCGACCATGTCCAGCCCCCAGACCGCAAAAGGCCAAGTGATGGGGATGGTTCGTAGAGCAGTGGGCGGCATATGGCTTTGATTGGCGAAAAGTTGGCATCCAACGCAGCGCTGCATGAGGTCCTGTGCATCTGCTCGGGCCGTGGGCCAAAAGAAACCCGTACGGAAGGCCTTGCTTACAAGGGCCCGAGCTGCGGCGTGATGGCCACCCAGACCAGCGTGTATTTCGGCCAAGAGCTGCCGTCCTTCATCTTCGGAGATGCATCTTTGAAGAACTCCGGTAGTACTTTTCTTATATAGTTCTCCCTCATGAACTTTGTAGGCTTTTGAACGTCGAACAATACGAGGGGCCTTAGTTTGATCATCCGGGAGCTCCTTCCTAGTTAGATAGGCGAGGAGAGGTTTAGTCCATTGGGAAATTACAGCCATGATTTCATGGGCCGATGGTGTTATTTCGGTGTCTGAGCCTCCGATGATATCAGAACTGTGTTCGGAATCTGGGGGTATGATCGGCTCCGGACTGGTGTTAGGTGGGACGGGGTATCTCGTCCTGCCACACCATGGATGGCTTGAAGAGCCTTTCCACAAAGGTGTTAGGTGGGACGGGGTCGCGCTTAGCGCCCATGCGAGCAAGGATGTCCGCTTCTTGATTACTCTCTCGAGCCACGTGATGAAATTCAAGCCCCTCGAACCGAGCTGATATTTTGAGTACGGCATTGCGGTAAGCCGCCATCTTCGGATCTTTGGCATCAAACTCCCCATTTATTTGGGATATTGCGAGGTTTGAATCCCCGCACACCTCGAGGCATTGAATGCCCATAGAGATGGCCATCCGGAGACCGTGCAATAGGGCCTCATATTCGGCTGCGTTGTTAGAGTCTGTATACAATATTTGGAGCACGTAACGGACTGTGTCTCCTGTGGGGGATGTCAGGATGATCCCAGCCCCTAGTCCAGCTAGCATTTTAGAGCCGTCGAAGTGCATTACCCAGTTGGAGTATGTGCCGTACTCTTTAGGGAGTTCGGTCTCTGTCCATTCTGTGACGAAGTCGGCCAATACCTGAGATTTAATAGCTTGGTGTGGCTTGTATGTTATTTCAAATGGTAGGAGCTCAATAGCCCATTTGGCAATCCGGCTGGTGGCGTCGCGGTTGTTTATGATGTCGTTGAGTGGTACTTCGGAAGCCACCATGATCGAGCACTCTTGAAAGTAGTGTATGAGCTTTCGGTATGCCATAAAGACCGCATACGCTATCTTTTGATAATGTGGGTATCGGGATTTACATGGTGTAAGGACCGTCGATACGTAGCATACTGGTTTTTACAGTGGGAATTTATGCCCCTCTTCTTCTCGCTCGACGAAGAGCACTGCACTCACCACCTGGTGAGTTGCGGATATGTAGAGCAGCATAGGTTCGCCGACGTTTGGTGCGGCCAGGATTGGGTTACTTGCTATCAAAGTTTTTATTTCTTCCAATCCGGCTGTTGCAGCATCCGTCCATGCAAAGTGGTCGGTGCGTAGGAGCATGCGATATAGTGGTAATGCCTTTTCTCCTAATCTGGAGATAAAACGGCTTAAAGCTGCCACGCACCCGGCTAGTTTTTGGACCTGCTTGAGGTCAGTTGGTGTAGCCAGTTGTGACAGGGCTCGGATTTTGGCTGGGTTTGCTTCAATTCCTCTATTGGAAACGATGAACCCAAGTAGTTTTCCGGCGGGAATGCCGAAAACACACTTTTCCGGATTGAGCCGTATGTCATATGTTCGGAGGTTGTCGAATGTAAGGCGCAGGTCGTCCACCAATGACTCGACATGTTTATTTTGATGACTACGTCATCTACGTATGCTTCAACCGCCTTGCCGATTTGCTTTTCTAGGCATGTTGGAATCATGTGTTGGTAAGTGGCGCCGGCGTTTTTGAGCCGGAAAGGCAGAGTGTTGAAGCAGAAGGGCCCATATGGGGTGATGAATGCCGTTGCGGCTTGGTTGGATTCCTTCATCTTGATTTGATGGTATCCGGAGTATGCATCGAGGAAACACAGTGAATGGTGTCCTGCGGTTGCATCAATGATCTGGTCAATACGGGGAAGAGGAAAGGGATCCTTAGGGCGGGCCTTATTGAGGTCTTTGAAATCGACGCAAAGGCGCCAGGATTTATCCTTCTTCGGTACCATCACCAGGTTTGCCAGCCAGTCTAAATGTTTGATTTCTCTGATAAACCCGGCTTCGAGTAGCTTGGCTAGCTCCTCTCCCATGGCCTGTCTTTTGGGTTCGGAAAAGCGCCGCAGCGTTTGCTCGACTGGTTTGTACCCCTTCAATATATTGAGACTGTGTTCGGCCAGCCTGCGTGGGATTCCTGGCATATCCGAAGGGTGCCAGGCGAAGATGTCCCAATTCTCACGCAGGAATGCGCGTAATGCGGCGTCGACCATTGGATCCAGCTATGCCCCAATGGAAGCGGTCTTCTTGGGGTCCGTCGGGTGGACTTGAAATTTGACTATCCCGTCTGCTGGCTTGAAGGAGGTGGACTTGGGTCTATCAAGGATTATGTCGTCCCTATCCACTTTGGAACGTAGTGCAGTTAATTCTTCGGCCGCGAGGGCCTCAGATAGTGCCTCGAGGGCTAGAGAGGCGGTTTTGTTTTCGGCACGGAGTGCTATATCAGGATCACTGGTTATAGTAATAACTCCGGTTGGCCTAGGCATTTTGAGCTTCATATACCCATAAATGGGTATGGCTTGAAAGCGTGTGAATGCATCTCGCCCTAACAGGGCGTGATATTCGTTGTTGAAAGGTGCCACATGGAAGAGTAACTCTTCGGACCTATAGTTCTCCGGCGTGCCGAATACCACGTCTAGTTTGATTTTCCCCGAGCACCTTGCTTCCCGACTAGGGATAATGCCTCGAAAGGTTGTGTTACTTTGCTCAATGCGACTCCTGTCCATTTGCATTTTATTGAGCGTGTCTTTGTAGATGAGGTTCAGTCCGCTACCACCGTCCATGATCACTTTAGTGAGTCGAAAACCATCCACGATTGGGTTTAGGACCAGGGCGGCCGGTGCCCGGACTGATCGAGATCTTGGTTCATCATCGGCATTGAAAGTTATCGCCGTATCGTTCCAAGGATTTATTGCTGCTACTTGGCAGACTTCGGCGAGGTCGTGGAGTGCCCTTTTACACTAATTATTTGAAGAAAAGGTCTCGAAGACCGTAAATACTTTGAGGTCGTCGTCCTCCAACGGGTACTTCTCTGAGGTAGTGTTGGTGAGGATGCCCTCGCTGCTCTTGGCCACTTGCCGGAGTATCCAACATGCTCGGAGGCTGTGGGTTGGTTCGGTATCCAGCGTCATGTGTATTTGACATGGCTTGTCGAGCCATTCCTCAAGGACAGTTCTATGCCCCGTAAAAGGCTTGATTTTCTTGTCCATAGGATGATGATCGGGTGCCCTGCGAGGGTGCGTCCTTTTCGCCCGACCGGGAGATGGCTTGAAGGCCTACGGTTCCTAGTGGGCTGTCTGGGTTTTCCAGGCGCTTTCAATTGCGCAGTACTTCTGTACTGTGTTTGCCAAGTCTGCGAAGTGTAGTACGCGACAGCGGTTGAGGGTGTTAAGGATTCCCTCATCCATACAGTTGTTGCAAAATACTGAAATTGTGTCGTCGTCGCAGCAATCTTTGATCTTGTTTTTAACAAGGAGGAATCTAGCCCAGAAGTGATGGACTGTTTCCTAAGGCTGCTGCAGCGCATACATTAGGTCGCATATATCCGGAGGACCAGAATTGCTTGGGGAATATTGCTTGTGGTGGGTGGGCGGCGTTAAATCCGGACTCTGACCCAATGTGGGGTCCGGAGTTTGAAGAATTTCCGAGCTTACCAGCCCAGACTCCGGAATGTCCGGTGAGTTTTCAGGCTGAACGCCCGGTTCTATGTTCGGAGGACAGGGAGTGTCCCCCCGAAAATGGGTATCTGGCTCTCCTAGCTCGGAAATCCGAACATAGTTTGTTCTCAACGTAGGAGAAGAGTTACTGTCGGCTTGCTCCTCCACAACTGCTACCTGATGGGTGATCGGCGGAGATTTAATTTCTCTCTGATCGGGTTTAAGCCCAATCCGATCATAGTCTGATGTGACCCCCAGGGCGGCGATGCGATCCAGGAGTTCGTTCAAAGACGACAAATCTGCCAGATCCATCTGTTGCTAGTATTCGGGGCCAACACGGAGATGATTTTTTGATGACTTGGGGGTCGCCCTTGGCTTAACGGCCAAACGGGCGCCCTTGGTGAAGCTGCCAAGCCGGAGGGTTTGCCCTAGGACTAGGGCTCCTACGGAAGTGATACTGTCCTTGATGATAGGACGAGCCATCAATCCTTCTGTCGATGCCATAGAGGAACACTCAATGAAAGCACCAATGTCGGTGTCAAAACCAGCAGATCTCGGGTAGGGGGTCCCGAACTGTGCGTCTAAGGATCGAAGGTAACAGGAGACACGGACACGATGTTTACCCAGGTTCGGGCCCTCTTAATGGAGGTAATACCCTACTTCCTGCTTGATTGACTTTGATGAGTATAGGGGTTACAAGAGTTGATCTACCTCGAGATCATAATGGCTAAACCCTAGATGTCTAGCATGTATGATTATGATTGCCTCTTTGGACTAAACCCTCCACTTTATATAGACACCGGAGGGGCCTAGTGTTGTACAGAGTCGGTTTATAGAGAAAGGAATCTTCATATCCGAACGCCAAGCTTTCCATCCACGTAAAGGAGAGTCCCATCCGGACACGGGAGAAAGCCTTCTATCTTGTATTTTCATGGCCCATCAGTCTGGCCCATGTCACATTGCCCGGACGCCCGAGGACCCCCTAATCCAAGAATCCCTCAAGCACCTCTTCCCATTGCAAGATAAATAAATCAAGTTGGCCAAACAAAACAAAAATATTGGAGAAGAAATACGAGGCTGTAAGCAATCATGCATATAAGAGATCAAAGAAACTCAAATAACTTTATGGATATAAAAAGATATAACTTGTCATAAACTCAAAGTTCATCTGATCCCAACAAACACACCGCAAAAAGACTTACATCATATGGATCTCCAAGAGACCATTGTATTGAGAATTCAGCGAGAGAGAGGAAGCCATCTAGCTACTAACTACGGACCCGAAGGTCTACAAAGAACTACTCACGCATCATCGGAGAGGCACCAATGGAGGTGGTGAACCCCATCCGAGATGGTGTCTAGATTGGATCTGGTGGTTCTGGACTCTGCGGCGGCTGGATGAATATTTCGTCGACTCCCCTAGGGTTTTGGGAATATTGGGGTATTTATAGGGCAAAGAGGCGGTCCGGGGGGCACCCGAGGTGGGCACAACCCACCAGGGCGCGCCTGGGCCTCCTGGCGCGCCCTGGTGGGTTGTCCCCTCCTCGGGACTCCCCCAGGCATAGCCAGGGCCCATTATGTTCCTTCTGGTCCAAAAAAATCTCCGTAAAGTTTCGTTGCATTTGGACTCTATCTGATATTGATTTCCTGCGATATAAAAAACATGCAGAAAACAACAACTGGCACTATGTCAATAGGTTAGTACCAAAATATGATAAAAAATGACTAAACATGATTATAAAACATCCAAGGTTGATAATATAATAGCATGGAACAATAAAATATTATAGATACGTTGGAGACGTATCACGCCGCTCTGCTGCATCATCCCTTCCTCTTTGGGGAAATACCGACGTAGCTTCAAGCGACATCAAAAGAAATTTCTGGCGCCGTTGCCGGGGAGCACCTTCAACATATACCAGGTTCCTAATCACAAATCTCATCTCCTCGTAATTTACATTAGTTGTCATTTGCCTCTCGTTTTCCTCTCCCCCACTTCACAAAAAATTGTCGTTTTATTCGCCTCTGTTTTTCCGTTCGCCGTTTTCTTGCCGGATCTGTTTTTGTGTGCGTTCTTGTTTGCGTGATCATGATGCCTCAAACAAAATACTATGATGTTCCTTACCCCAATATTTTGCTTGAAATTGAGAAAAGTACTAAGGAATATATGACTACACAATTTGAGCATAATAAGTATTTTATCGAAGAACTTAAGGAGCACTCTGTTGTGCTAGATGCTATTACAAAACAACTTGATGATATTAGTAGAGAAGTTTGCAATCACTAATCTAAGTATGCTTTTGCTAAAAGTTTGCTAGGAAAAAATATCCGATGCACAAGCTGCCTTAGTAAATCAAATGGTTGCTAAACCAATTTCGTTAGAACATAAAAGTGATGAAGATCTTAAAATGATCGGTGTTTCTTCTATTGATTCCTTGTTTAGTAAAGTTAATATTGATGAAAAATGGACTGGAGAAGAGTCAACTTTAGGTATAAGGCGTCCCAATATTTTGGAGGGTGAAAATCTTGTTGAGAAAATTGATGAAAGTGGGTTTGGAGAGGTCAAAACTTTAACTAGTGATGTGCCCACTCTTTTGGATTACAAAGACTTTAATTATGATAGTTGCTCTTTGATTGATTGTATTTCTTTGCTGCAATCCATGATAAGTTCACCCCATGCCTATGAACAAAATAAAGCTTTTACTAAACATATTGTTGATGCTATGATGAAAGCTTTTGAAGAAAAAATGGAATTAGAAGTATCAATTCCTAGAAAATTGCATGATGAATGGGAACCTACTATCAAAGTCAAGATTAAAAATTATGAGTGTTTTGCTTTGTGTGACTTGGGTGCTAGTGTTTCTACAATTCTGAAATCTTTATGTTATGTGCTTGGTCTTACTAATCTTGAAGAATGTTCTTTGAATTTGCACTTGGCGGATTCTACTATTAAAAAGCCTATGGGAATAATTAATGATGTCCTTATCCTTGCAAATAGGAATTATGTGCCCATAGATTTTATTGTTCTTGATATTGATTGCAATCCGTCTTGCCCAATTATTTTTGGTAGACCGATTTTACGCACTATCGGTGCCGTGATTGATATGAAAGAAGGCAATATTAAGTTCCAAATTCCTTTGAGGAAGGGTATGGAACACTTTCCTAGAACAAGAATTAAGCCACCTTATGAATCAAACATGAGGGCATCTTATGGATCTCGAACCAAAGATGACAATACTTAGATCCTTGATTTATGCCTATAGCTAAGGGCGTAAAACTATAACGCTTGTTGGGAGGCAACCCAATGAATACAATTTATTTTTGCTTTTTGCTTTTTTGTTTTTGTGTGTTTGCACAATTATGCTACTGGTATGATTGTGGTTTTTGTGTTTTAATTAGTGTTTGTGCCAAGTAAAGCCTTTAGGATCTTCTTGGGTGATAGTTGTTTGATCTTGCTTCACTTATATCTTTTGAGCACGGTGTGCTTTAGTATTTTTGAAGAAATGCTCTCTTCCTTCACTTAGATTTATTCGAGAGTTAGTAAAATTTTCAAGAAATTGTCTCTTGCTTCACTTAAATTATTTTGAGAGAAAGAAAAAGAATTTTGCTCATGATCTTCACTTATATTTGTTTGAGCTTATGAAAAGCAACACATGAAAATTAGTCCCAAAGTGATAGACATCCAAGAAGGATATAATAAAAAACTTTTATGAAGATCATTGGACAAAATAAACTTGATTCTTAGTAATAGTTTTCAGATATGATGATGTGATATGTGAGTTGTGTTGACGATTAATTATGCTTTAGTAAGAATATTGGTGTTAAGGTTTGTGATTCCCTATGCAAGCACGAAAGTCAATAGTCATGCAATGAAATTATATCCTACTTGTGGTGCATTATTCGGTCTTAATTATGCTTAATGCTTGCTTATGAGATTATTCGTTTCTTGGTTGGTCGCTTCTCAATCTTTTGCTAGCCTTCATTTTGCACCAAGTATGACCTCTACTTGTGCATCCAAAATCCTTTAAACCAGTTGTGCCATCTCTAATTTTCAAAATAAACTTCTCTTCTGTGTGTTTGTTTCGCTCGCGGAGCGGTGAGGGGTGGCTAATATTTTCCATGCTGGATGTGTTATTCTCACGATGAGTGTTTATTCACTTGTCATTGCACGAGAGTAAGGCAAAGGTTTTAGCGATGCCCAGTCCCGAAATGCAAAAATGAATTTACTTTATGTTGTCAAATAATAAATTCCTTGGAAAGTGTTGGTATGGAGCGCAACCGTGGATACGGCTAGCCATGGAAACTGAAAGTATGGTGGAAAAAGGAAAAAACTTTATTTTCTGTTTCGGAACCGCCTATGATATATCTAGCATGGAAAGTGTTGAGAACTCTAAGTCGTTTTTGTTGGTGGGATGGATACACCTCCCAAAATGTTTTTATCTCTATTTTTTCGCTTTGAGCTCTCGCACCTCTACAAATCCCTACTTCCCTCTGCGAAGGGCCTTTCTTTTACTTTATGCAATTTTTTGAGTCTCCATCTTCTCTTATAAAAGCACCAACTAGGAGGCAATATGATCGTACTTAAGTATTGGGTGTAGCTAATATTCGAGTGTGTTTCATGATTGGATCAATGGTTGAGCATGATGGGCTAGGGATAACTTATTTTAGCGTTGATATTTTGAAAGACATGGTTGCTTGTTGATATGCTTGAGTATCTAAATTATTATGTCAAAACTAGACTATTGCTTTGAATCACATAAAAGTCCAATTGTCCATGCTATAAATAAAAGAATATGATATGACATGTTAGGCAGCATTCCACATCAAAAATTCTGTTTTTATCACTTACCTACTCGAGGACGAGTAGGAGTTAAGCTTGGGGATGCTGATATGTCTCCAACGTATCTATAATTTCTGATTTTTCCATGCTGTTATATTATCAATCTTGGATGTTTTATAATCATTCTATAGTCATTTTATATCATTTTTTGGTACTAACCTATTGATATAGTGCCAAGTGCCAGTTGCTGTTTTCTGCATGTTTTTTACATCGCAGGAAATCAATATGAGACGGGGTCCAAATGGAACGAAACTTCACGGAGAATTTTTATGGACCAGAAGGAATGTAATGGGCCCTGGCTACGCCTGGGGGTGCCCTGAGGGGGGCACGACCCACCAAGGCGCGCCAGGAGGCCCATGCGCGCCCTGGTGGGTTGTGCCCACCTCGGGTGCCCCCCGGACCGCCTCTTTGCTCTATAAATACCCAAATACTTCACACAGTACATTAATAAATCATACATCATTCAAAATACACACATAGACCGACTATGGTCAAATCCAAATGAAAAGAATATAACCCCAAATGCTAGATCCCTGATCGTCCCAACTGGGCACCACTACTGATCAACATGAAAAGAAACATAGTAACGACTAAGGTCTTCATCGAGCTCTCACTTGAGCTGGGTAGCATCGCCTGCACTGGTATCGTCGGCACCTGCAACTGATTTGGTAGAATATGTGAGTCACGAGGACTCAGCAATCCCACACCCGCGAGATCAAGACTATTTAAGCTTACGGGTAGGAAAATGGGTAATGAGGTGGAGCTGCAGCAAGCACTAAGCATATATGGTGGCTAACATACGCAAATGAGAGCGAGAGGAGAAGAACCGCACGGTCGAGAAGCTAGAAATGATCAAGGAGTGATCCTGAAACTGCTTACGCACAACCATAACACAAGAACCGTGTTCACTTCCCGGACTCCGCCGAAAAGAGACCATCACGGCTACACACGTGGTTGATGTATTTTAATTAAGTCAAGTGTCAAGTTCTCTACAACCGGACATTAACAAATTCCCATCTGCCACATAACCACGGGCACGGCTTTCGAAAGATAATACCCTGCAGGGGTGTCCCAACTTAGCCCATTATAAGCTCTCACGGTCGACGAAGGATATTCCTTCTCCCGGGAAGACCCGATCAGTCTCGGAATCCCGGTTTACAAGAAATTTCGACAATGGTAAAACAAGACCAGCAAGACCACCCGAATGTGCCGACAAATCCCGATAGGAGTTGCACATATCTCGTTCTCAGGGCACACCGGATGAGCAGTCCGTACAACTAAAACCAGACCTCAAGTTTCCCTGAGGTGGCGCTGCAAAGGGCTCTAGTTTGGACCAACACTCGGAGGAGCACTGGCCCGGGGGATTAAAATAACGATGACCCTTGAGTCTGCAGAACCCAAGGGAAAAAGGCTTAGGTGGCAAATGTTAAAACCAAGGTTGGGCCTTGCTGGAGGAGTTTTATTCAAGGCGAACTGTCAAGGGGGTCCCATAAATCACCCAACCGCGTAGGGAACACAAAATCAAGGAACATAACACCGGTATGACGGAAACTAGGGCGGCAAGAGTGGAACAAAACACCAGGCATAAGGCCGAGCCTTCCACCCTTTACCAAGTATATAGATGCATTAATTAAAATAAGATATGTCGTGATATCCCAACAATATCCATGTCCCAACATGGAACAAACTTCATCTTCACCTGCAACTAGCAACGCTATAAGAGGGGCTGAGCAAAAGCGGTAACATAGCCAAACAACGGTTTGCTAGGAAGGATGGTTAGAGGCTTGACATGGCAATATGGGAGGCATGATATAGCAAGTGGTAGGTAGCGCGACATAGCAAAAGAGCGAACAACTAGCAAGCAAAGATAGAAGTGATTTCGAGGGTATGGTCATCTTGCCTGAGATCCCACTAGGAATAAGAACGAGTCCATGAAGAAGACAAACGAACGTAGCCGAACGAATCCTCACAACTCCGGAACGAAACTGAAGCTAACGAGAGAAGCAACCCGGAAAGAAACAAACAACATAGTAAACAATCACCACATACACATGGCATGATGCACAAACAAGTATGATGCATGTCCGATTTAATGAGGCATGGCATGGCAAAGTGCATAAACAATACTACAAATTAAGTGGAGCTCAATATGCAACGAGTTGCATATTAATGAAACACCACATGACTTATTTAGTTATCTCTCGTTTATGCTACTCAAAAAAATTAAATGTTATTAAACATGGCAAGAGGTGAAGCATAAGTAAACTAACTATTTAGGCAAGTTTAAATGAGGCCGGAACAACAAACAACAATTTCGGAAAATCCCCATATGCATATTTCGAATTTGGTACTGTTCTGCCCTAAACACAATTTTAATGTTGTTAAACAGCAAAATAAAGTGTACCATGTTAATCTATGCATTTTTCTACCCCATTTACATATAAAGAACATTTAATTTGGAGCTACGGTTAAAAAGTTATGAAATAAAACACTTTAGCATGACATTTATGCAAATTAATGCAAACAGCAATATAAACATTTTAAACATGGATGATAGTGGTATATTATGAAGGTACATGAAAAACTGAGCATCTTTCATATATGAAGTATTATATGCATGATGTTGAGGGTTTTTCTGCAAAACAACACTCTCTGGAATAATAGACAAATTTGTCCAGAGCAGGAAAAAACATATCGGGCCGAATCTGAGTGCACTGCTGGGCCAACAGGGATGGGCTGGGCTATGCTCACATTGGGCCAACATGCCGGCTCGGTGGGGAGGCTCGACGCGGGCTGGCAGATCGGGACGAGGCCGGCTGGAGCCTCGCGACGAGATGTCAACACGGGCGAGGCGCTGTTCTGTCGCTCGAAGCAGAGGCAAGGCCGATGGTTGGCAATGGCGATGGTCCGGCGGGGAAGCGCGCTTGCAGGCGAAGCAGAGGAGGCCGGCGAAGCAAAACTTGCTCCGGGAGGCAAGGAACGGCGGGGAAACAGCGAAGGCCGGCGCGAGGCAGACTGATGCAGAGCAGCGGCAGAGACTTGGCGAAAGGCGCAACGAGGGACTTGGCGTGGCTAGCCACAGGATGCAGGGCACATCGACGCGGGGACGGCCGGATCCAAGGCGGGGGAGGCGCAAAGGCAGACGGATCCGGGCGTGGGATGCTGATTCCTCGCCGGAGGACATCCAACGACAGCGGCGAGCTTCTGTGGTGTTAGACAGCGGCGGCAGGCGGGTCTACAGCGGCGCAAGTAAAATGAGGAAGAAGAGGAGCGCGAGGCAAGGGCGAGGTTACCAGCGGTGCCTGGGGTTGAAGATGACTGGAGGAGGGCTGGAGGCCATCGTTTCCTCGCGGCAGGGGGGCGCCCATGACGGCTTCCTGTTCGACCTGAAGAGAGAGGGATCGGGATGTGAGGGAGAGAGAAGAGCAGAGGAGGAAGGAACAGGAGGAAGAGGTGAGGCCTTGGTGCTCCTCCGGTGATAGCGGGCGAGGAACTCGGGCGCCTCGAGCACAAGATTGAGCAAGGAGGTGCTGCGGCTGGCTGATGCGGCTTGGGCTGCTCGTGGATGGGCGCGCACAACGAGGGAGGTGGTCGGAGGCTACAGGGTGTTGGCCGAGAGGAATTTTGGATTGGGGGCTCGGGCATCTGGAACGAGGAGGAGGGAGAGCGCTGGTTGGGTGAATCGGGCAGGGGACATCCCGAGGGGGATTCGGTGGAGTGGCGGCGGAGTGGGGATGGATGGGACATTGCTCCTAAAATTTAGGGTTAGGGGTCTATTTTATAGGAAGGGTTAGCTTAGGGGCTACCTAGTCCCTCCTATTGAAATCGGACGGTTGAGAAAATAGGTTAGGGAGTCCAATTAAGAAAACGAAGATGTTTTATAGATGTTTGGGGATGATCCGGACCAAACGGTAACGAAAGTCCGGTTCGGGTTCGGGACAGCTTCGGACGCGCACACAAGGGGGTTTGTGCACTGTACAGAGAGACTCCGGTTTAGGCAAGAGGGCAAACGAATAACAAGGTTTGACTCGGAACGGTCAACAAAAGCAAGGGGGACACGACAACTACGAGCGGATGCAAGTTTTAAAAACAATGACGACAACGAGGTGCCGATGCAATGCGGATGATGCCATGATGAAATGCAACAAACAAATAAATACACACAATGATAACGAAAAATATGGAAGCTGTCTGGAGCGTCGGTCTCGGGGCGTTACAACACTCCACCACTACAAGAGGATCTCGTCCCGAGATCTAAAGATGGCACCAGAGAAAAGCAGAAAAGGAAGAGGAGAGGTAAACTAAGTTGCTTCTTTGACAATCGAGTGAGACCACGAACCTTGAGAGATTCAACGAACGAAAAGAGAGAATACAAGGGAGATGAACGAGATTGAAAACACTCCGTTATCAAAGTGGACAAGGAACATTGCGAGAACCTTTGTAGGTTAAAGAATATGGAACAAGAGCTTAATGGATCAAAAGGAATATGAAAGCACACCGGTAGAAAAGAGAAATAAGGAACACCATGTGAACCTTGGAGTTTGCAAAGCTATGAATGACGAGAACAATGGACGAGAAGTACATGCAAGCACTCCGGTTGAAACGAGATGTACAAGGAACGATAATGATCAATTACGATAACGCTCCGGTTGAAAAAAGGGAGGGATAGAATATGAACTTGGCAAAATGAAAGCACTTGGATGAGACATCGGTTAAAAGAGGAATGATAGACACAACACTCCGGTTAAAACAAGATAAAGAAGAAATAAGAATGATATAATTTGGACAGCACTCCGACTGTAAATGGAAGGAATTGAACATGAACTTTACAAGATGAGAGGATACTTAATGAAATCAACAACACACTGCCTCCGGAACTATTGAAAGAATGGCACAATGGGTCAGAAAGATTTCAGACAGCACTCCGGTTGAGAAGGTAGGCAAAACTTGACAGAATGGGAAGAAATTGAAAAGAGGGCACGACACTCCGGTTGGAAATGGATATGCACGAAAAGAACACGGTGCTCACAAACCGAGAAGATGAGTGAAGAGAGCAACATCACAATGCCTCCGGAAGAAATAAATAATAGAAGATAGATCCTTGGAATAAAGAATGGAGAAGAAAATACAACTTCTGCCACAAATGATCTTGGAAAGCACCCTTCCAAGAAGGTTAGAACGGAGTTGTTGGAAAAACCAACAACAAAACGAATAAGCTTGTAGTGGGCTTATGGAAAACTTCTCAAGATAGAGGCGAAATTCTGCCACTACGGAAACAACTGATATAATTGATAACACCAACGAGATGAAAAACTTCTTCACCGAGATGAGAAGGAGAAAATTGGATCATTGATAAGCACCACAAATAGCTACATTCCTTAGGGAAGGTTGTAGGTGAAATATAACCCAATATAACTCCAACAAAAAGATTGATTGGTTGAAAAGATCTCTTGAACGAACAGAAAATGATGGATTTAAATATGTCACTCTTGAAAACTTGTGAATCATGAAACGCGAACTCAAATTGTCAAGAATTACATAACACCACCTCAAATGATAAGGTAGAACGAATTGCACTTCGGAATGCGAGATGAAGAATGCTTGGACTCCACAAAACAAAACATGTGTTGAACACCATGTTTATTTTAGAGTATAGCTTGGCGGATCTTAACTCCGAGAGAAATCTTGAAGAACAATTGAAGAATGAAAAGAATCCTTGCAATGATTTAGATGGAGCTTCGCGCGAGTTAACTGAGAGAGATTGGAACTCCGGAAACAAAAGGTGAACAACTTAGCACCGACAAATTGATATCACGAATGAACTCCAAAAGAAGGGATTAAACACTTCGATGAAACAAGAATAAGAATTATGTTATGCTTATCCTTCACCAATTTAGATTGATGACAAGCAACAGATTTGGCATACTACTTATTCTCATGGGAAAAAAATGATTAAAGAGAGATAGAACAAACTTGGGAAGGTCTTGAACGAACCACCGGTAGGATTAGAAAGAACGAATGAAACTATATGATAAAGAAGGAAGAGAACTCTTGAACGAACCACCGTAAGAATTGAAAATGAACGAAGAAAAGATAAAGAAACACTGGGAAGAATTGGGAAAATGAACGAAGATACTTGAGAGAATTTAGATACAAGTGAACGCAGAGGTCCCGAGCTGTTTAGGTAATACTTGAATGATGCACCAGTATGATTTGGAGAACGAGAGCTGAAAGCTTGAATGAATAATTCTAAGATGATGAGCTCCGGAGAATCAAACTGAAAAGACTCCTGAAATGCTCCGGATGGGTGAAAAGAATTCTCACAATTGAAAACAATTATGAGAGGATGGCAACAAGTTAGGACCACGCATCTTTGAGAGAACGGATAAGATTGAAGAGGAACTCTTCTTCGGTCTTCAAATGTTGAGAATGATGATGAGAAACACCACCATGAATTGTTGAGGCACTCCGGAATGACAATTAGAAAGATTGAACCAACAATGAAAAGAATTTGAAAGATCTTGGAGAAAGACATTTGACTGATGATAATTCATTCTTACGTCAAACTTTGCAATGAATTTGAGAATAACTCCGGAAAGAATTAGAAGAGTTAGGTAAGATCCTGGGAAAAGACGTGTGGGTTAGGGCCCACTCAAAAGATACACCATTAAAAAGGTCACTTGGAAGAGAGATTGCGCCAGTTGAATTACATGGCTTGAATGTGATAACAACCTCAAAATAGCTTGAACGGATTGATAATGGAGACACAAATCTTCTGAGATATCTTCGGCACTCCAGAACAAATGAATGGCGAGAAGTGGATGATTAAGAGGTACACCGGCATGAGAAAGCATTTGAAACAAGGAAAGGAATGTGACCAACATTGAAGGCTTGACTTTAGTCCACCGGAGAAGAAAAAGAATGAAGAATGATAAACTTGAAGAACATCTTCACGAGAACCACCGGGTAAGAACATTGAAAGAAAAGAATGAAGAGACTTCGCATCAATAAAAAGGATACTTGATTAAGAAATCTGAGTCCTTGAAGAAAAGGGTGGGAGGGTGGGAAAACAAAAGCAACTTGGGTCGGATGAAACGGACACCGTTGAGAAAAAGCTTAGAATTGATCTTGCGAATGTTGGAATGATCGGATTTACTTGAAGAGAAGCACACCGGTTGGAAATAGAATTAAGATGGCAATCTCGATGGTCAAGAAGGATTAGTATCCCCATAGAAATATGAGAACACCACCTAGAATAAGGTAGGGAATCAACACTTGACACCGAAGCAACTCGAATACCACAAATTAAAACAAAACAAAGGATTTGGCTTGTAGAATAAGCCGGAACAAACATATGATAGAGATTTCGTCCGAAATTTTCGTGGTGGGGCCCACACGGGCTCGATCGTATAGCACCATCATGTACAAGGCAGTGCACATGACATACGAAGCGTCCCCGAGTCGGCATAGCCAAGGACTCTTTAAGACACTACGAGACCACTGTAAAACCAACCGTGGATAGGCGGACCACTAGACGTCGAACCCCAATCTCAAATCATGCATCTGTCGGAAAGATATCCTAGGAGCTACTTGAATTCCCACTTATAAACTCCTGAAACTTTCTGATTATGCAATCTGGTGTTGGGGATACAGGGGACACAAAATATATCACCCAAACTAACAATCCCTAGATCCAGCTGTATCCATCCGTCAACACATAACCAAGAAACCTTCGGAAATCGTGTACCTCAACCTTCGAAAAGCATCCGTTATACGAGTTATGGCAATACTCCCGAACTCCCGCCCCAGTACTGGGTGGCGTCGAGGTGATCTCACCAACAACTGCATAAAAGAGATTTTTGATGTCGGCGAAACTCAGGTATTCCAGAACTGCAACGATAAAATGGTGACGACAACACCTCGGAGCTCAACTCCCCGGGACACTGCCACAACCCCTAAATGTCAGGAGGCACCAAGAACAATGTTCTCGTCACAAAACCACTGGAACGATTCCAAGATACCCGCGTGATCCTAATTTTTTTAGTGAAATTTGAGGAGAGGAGAGTCAAAACTTCTACGTCAGGGGGCCTCACCAGAGCGACGAAGGGACTGAGGAGTAAAAACAATCCGACTCTCCGATATATATAATCCTAAGACTCAAAACATTTTTTATTCTACACTCAACAACGCCAGCGATTCGATCAAGCAGGGGGCTCCTAAGTCGGGGATGGCTCTGATACCAACTTGTAACGCCCATGATGCGGCTATATCTCTCATGTGTCGAGGCACGACTTAGAGGCATAACCACATTGTAGGTTTTGTCGCAAGAAGGGTCATCTTCACACAATCCCATGTAATGAACAAGAATGGGATAAAGAGAGTTGGCTTACAATCGCCACTTCACACAATACATTAATAAATCATACATCATTCAAAATACACACATAGACAGACTACGGTCAAATCCAAATGAAAAGAAGATAACCCCAAATCCTAGATCCCTGATCATCCCAACTGGGCACCACTACTGATCAACATGAAAAGAAACATAGTAACGACCAAGGTCTTCATCAAGCTCTCACTTGAGCTGGGTAGCATCGCCTGCACTGGTATCGTCGGCACCTACAACTGTTTTGGTAGAATCTGTGAGTCACGAGGACTCAGCAATCTCACACCCGCGAGATCAAGACTATTTAAGCTTACGGGTAGGAAAATGGGTAATGAGGTGGAGCTGCAGCAAGCACTAAGCATATATGGTGGCTAACATACGCAAATGAGAGCGAGAAGAGAAGCAACGCACGGTCGAGAAGCTAGAAATGATCAAGGAGTGATCCTGAAACTGCTTACGCACAACCATAACACAAGAACCGTGTTCACTTCCCGGACTCCGCCGAAAAGAGACCATCACGGCTACACACGCGGTTGACGTATTTTAATTAAGTCAAGTGTCAAGTTCTCTACAACCGGACATTAACAAATTCCCATCTGCCACATAACCGCGGGCACGGCTTTCGAAAGATAATACCCTGCAGGGGTGTCCCAACTTAGCCCATTATAAGCTCTCACGGTCGACGAAGGATATTCCTTCTCTCGGAATCCTGGTTTACAAGACATTTCGACAATGGTAAAACAAGACCAGCAAGACCACCCGAATGTGCCGACAAATCCCGATAGGAGCTGCACATATCTCGTTCATAGGGCACACCGGATGAGCAGTCCCTACAACTAAAACCAGGCCTCAAGTTTCCCTGAGGTGGCGCTGCAAAGGGCTCGAGTTTGGACCAACACTCGGAGGAGCACTGGCCCGGGGGGGTTCAAATAACGATGACCCTTGAGTCTGCAGAACCCAAGGGAAAAAGGCTTAGGTGGCAAATGTTAAAACCAAGGTTGGGCCTTGCTGGAGGAGTTTTATTCAAGGCGAACTGTCAAGGGGGTCCCATAAATCACCCAACCGCGTAAGGAACGCAAAATCAAGGAACATAACACCGGTATGACGGAAACTAGGGCGGCAAGAGTGGAACAAAACACCAGGCATAAGTCCGAGCCTTCCACCCTTTACCAAGTATATAGATGCATTAATGAAAATAAGATATATCATGATATCCCAACAATATCCATGTCCCAACATGGAACAAACTTCATCTTCACCTGCAACTAGCAACGCTATAAGAGGGGCTGAGCAAAAGCGGTAACATAGCCAAACAACGGTTTGCTAGGAAGGATGGTTAGAGGCTTGACATGGCAATATGGGAGGCATGATATAGCAAGTGGTAGGTAGCGCGGTATAGCAAAAGAGCGAACAACTAGCAAGCAAAGATAGAAGTGATTTCGAGGGTATGGTCATCTTGCCTGAGATCCCGCTAGGAAGAAGAACGAGTCCATGAAGAAGACAAACAAACGTAGCCGAACGAATCCTCACAACTCCAGAACGAAACCGAAGCTAACGAGAGAAGCAACCCGGAAAGAAACAAACAACATAGTAAACAACCACCACATACACATGGCATGATGCACAAACAAGTATGATGCATGTCCGATTTAATGAGGCATGGCATGGCCTAACTAATTTGCTTGCTCTGGTTTTCATATTATTAATTAGGTGCCTCCACTCGAAATAAGTTGGTTCAGATTCATCGTCAATTCTAGCTCCTTTCTTTGTACAAGTATTCTCTTAGTTAGGCCGTTATTCAGGCTCTGCTACTTATGGTGCTAGTATAATTTATGATGTAGCCCGCCTGTAGCGTCATTTTTTCTTTCTAACAATCTAGAGACAGACAAGGTGCTAGCTAGCTACTTTAATAAATCTCCATGCTTATGAAGAACACACAAGTTTTGGAGGGATACAGAAAATGCTCAAAGTTCATCAGTATATTCTTTGTAATGAGTGTCGCCGGTGTCATCTCCATCTTCACATGCATTATTCTGATATATCATAAGTTTGACTTCAGCTCGTCGCTTGTTTTCTGAACCTTGATATATATTAACTAATTGCTACAGCTGAATTTGTTCGATGGAGGACCTACCGGAGGCTCTGGTGACAGAGATTCTCAAGAGGATCACCAGCACAAGTGATCTGAATTCTCTTTCCCTTGTGTCAAAGCAGCTCTACAAGATAGAGGGGAATCAGAGAGGTTCTATCTATGTTGGTTCTGGTCTTTGCACTGCTACGAAAGCACTGACATCATTGTGCGCCCGGTTCCCAAATTTGCGAAAAGTGGAAATTGATTACTCTGGTTTTATACCTGGACATGGAAAGCAGTTGGACAACAAAGGCCTTTTTGTGTTTTCATCTCACTGTTCCTCGCTGACTGACCTCACCTTAAGCTTCTGCTCATGCATCGATGATTCTGGGCCTCGTTGTTTAGCTTATTGCAAGACATTGGTGTCTCTCAGGCTGAACTCTGCACCAAAAATAACGTCAATTGGGCTTTTCTCGGTCGCAGTTGGTTGCACAAGTCTATCTGCCCTTCACCTTATTGATTGCGAGAAAATTAACAGTGTAGAGTGGCTGGAATACCTTGGTAGGGATGGATCATTGAAAGAGCTTGTAGTGAAGAATTGCAAAGGAATCAATCATCGTGACTTCCTAAAGTTTGGTTCAGGATGGATGAAGCTCCAGAAGTTTGAGTTTGAGAGGAAAAGAGGAATAGATGATCGTCTTCTAGGTGATATGGTCTATGACTCCTCGTACAATGCTCATAGCACGGATATATATGATTTCTGTTGTGAGAGTTTGAAGGATTTGAGATTAGCGCATATTAAAACTTGGCCAGAAGTAGGACTTCGTGTTGTTCTAGGGAAGTGTAAAGCATTGGAGAAGCTTTGCCTTGAGTATGTTCATGCCCTAAATGACAATGACATGATTGCATTATCTCGAAGCTGCAACAACCTTAAAAGCATCTTACTTTGTCTTAACCTGCAGTGCTACTCTAGTGATGTCAGCTACTGTGAAACCAGGACGTCATTTACTGATAACAGCCTTTATGCTATAGCCCTCAACTGTCCTACGCTTCAGATCGTAGACCTCAGATTTACACGATGTTCCCGTGACTGGCCGTTAGAAATAGGATTCACACAGAAGGGTTTTCTGACACTCATTCAGTCCTGTCCAATTCGTGTTCTCGTGCTAAACAACGCCAACTTCTTTGATGACGAGGGGATGAAGGCCGTCTCATCCTCACCACATCTGGAGACACTCGAGCTTATATTGTGTCATGCGGTAACTGATGCTGGGATGCGCTTCATTGCGCACACCCCATGCTTGAGTAATCTCATACTTCGGGCGTGTCATAACATTACTGGTGTTGGAATTGCTGAACTAGGACGTGCACATAATTTAGAGTCTTTCGTCATTGAGGATTGTGGTGAGATCTCTCTGCAAGCTACGCAAGGTGTAATCAAGTCAGTTCACTACTCCAGCAAGTTTTCAGATGCCCTGAAGAAGAAACTTGGATTTTTGGGCAAGTGTTGATGAAGTGGTCGCCAAAATTTTCAGTATAAAATTGCTAGTGAAGTCATTAAGTTTTTGATTGTGCACCATTGGACAAGGCTGTGCATCATCCGACCCAGACTCTCTTCTCTGAACTTTTGTTGCCTTCTACCTCTACTGCAATGATTTTCCTTGATGACAGTCTAATGATGAATTCTGGACAGCAACTTCAACCGTAATTCTGGTTGCTTAATTTCTACTCTCTATAGCCGTTTCAAAACCGGCATAAGTAGGCCCCAAGAGTCCCGGTTTTTACTGTGGAGGCACTATATGTCCATTTGGTGTTATTTCAGCAAATGTCATGAACCCTTTTTTTAATCACAGAAGTGATCTTGAAGATGTATGTCTGCCTGCTATGTTCGCGTAGCAATTTTGGTATGGATCAATGTAGTAATAATAGTCCCAAGTTTCGAAGGACATGTACAAAGGCGGCATGCTTGTTTTGTTGATATCGACTCTATTGGAGGATGACTTTCATTGCTTCTTAAAAGAATACTAGAAGTCACTAGTCAACCAGGAACAATTGAAACTTGAGCGACTACTGAAGGCATATAACATACTCGCTCCATTCCTAAAACTAAGGCGTATTTTTGTTTTGTTAAGACATGTATTTGACCAATAATTACTCTATAAATACAAGGTTATATGGCATGAAATTTGTGTCACTAGATTCATATTTAAAAATACTTTGTTATCACATAATTAAAATATTAAAACAGTAATTGATGATCAAATTCTTGTCTTAACGAAACGAAATACGTCTTATTCATCGGAACGGATGGAGCTAATTACAGGTAGTCACATCATGTCTTTGATCTGGACATCCATCACTCAGCAACATTTTGTTGTGTGTTAATTATGGTAGCTGGCTACGTTCTTATATTATGGGATGGAGGAAGTACTTTATTCTTGAGCTAACATGAAACATGCGCCATTCCCATGTTAAAAGAAGGATTTTTTTAACATTAGCTCCTGCTGCACGCCTTGATCATGGAATATTCACATAGTTTGTTTCTGTTTGTAATTAGCTGAGAGTGTTTTACTTTTATGTTGGCCTGACTGAGGAGCTCGTCCAAAAGACCGAATATAAGAAAAATTTAGGCGTGTTTGGTTTTCCCGCATCTACCGCAACCAGGTCCACGAGATGCAAAATTGCAATGTTTGGTTGCATGTAGAAGGGGATGAGCCAAGCACGCACGCCCTTAAAGCAACCCTTAACCAGACTCAGAGGGAATGACCAAATCGATCATTTCAGTGATCAAGACACCACACGGGCACATCATGGCATACAGTTGCACAAGGGTCATCATGGAGAAGCGTAGGAGACATTGTGTCCTCTCTCTCCCCTAACTCTTCTCACTACCCACTGGTTGCAATGATGGATGCTCCACTTGGAGATCCTCTTCCCCCCGACCTGACATCACGGAGATGGACCTACTCAGTTGTGAGTTGGGCGTGCTTTGGGAGAAGCTCGAAGGTCTTTGTGGTGTGCTGAAGCCTCGCCCTTGGGACCCCTCCCTAGATTGGCCATCACCGATTTGGAGATGGCAACGGGGTTGAGCACATCAGCGCCACAGACAATAGCAACTTTGGCGAGGACGTCGAGGGCGGAGACATCGATAGTGTTGGAAATACTCCCTCCGGTCCTTTTTACTCCGCGTATTAGATTTGTATCAAAGTCAAATATTACAAAGTAGAGATACTTTGACTTTGGATAAAACTTATATGCAGACTAAAAATGGCTGGAGGGAGTATATCCTTGATGCCATTATGTGAAGATGATATTTCCCATTGTATTCATAAGTTATTTATATTGCCATGACCATCGTCAATGATTTGGTTGTGAAATATAAGGTATGATGTTGTTCTAATGGTCCCTAGTCTACAAGGTTATGAGGATACATATCGTTGACTAGTGCACAACTCGCCTGATGATTGTGTTCCACAAGTCATTGGCATGGTGATGCCAATCCGACAATATTGACTCGGGTGAGTTGAGCAAACCCCTTTGAGACGCAACAAGCTCCTGCCATTTGTTACTCTCAAACAATGTATATGCAATGTCCTTAGACCCGAGGTCCTTGCATGACCTGAGTTGTGTGTCAACTTACTTGGGGTTTATCAGATGCTACTCCGTAACCGAGAAGTTACAATGGTAGATTTGGGGTTAGTCGGGAAGCAAGCTGCGTGGCATGGTTGACCTAGATGAAATTTCCCCCTCCACCCAGAGCGATATTCTTTGGGTCATCTCAAGCGATTTAGTTCGGAAAGTATGGCCATGCGACGCGAGCTAAGTGTTAACTCAGTTTCCAGAATTTGTATCACATGATCGAGAAGAGAGGTCGAGCTACCAAGGACAAGGATGACAAGCACTCACATTGAGCTTGAGAACTTATATCGTGATTTAAACGGAATGGAATACATGATACATTGTGAACTACTTTGAGTACAGAAACTGAGGCCTAAAAAAGCACGAGCAAGCACTCACAGGGAGCATTTTGTTGACTCTTCTCATATGCTATCGTCGCCGTTGAACCCTTGCATGGATTTGAAGGATCTGACACCAAAACTCGTCACATGACGAGAAACTCCAAAACCTCACTATCCCAAGGAGGCGGCAGGAATCTACGCCGGAGATCTATTAACTACGTCCAACGTGTCCAACTCGGGCAGGGTCAGAGCCCGGAAGATAAACTAAGCGTCGCCATCTGCCCGAGCGTTGCACCTGTGATGACTAAAATGTCTAGCCTAAACTATTAACAGGCGTGAAGGCACCGGGATTCCCCTCCCCACCATCGGCCGTCGGAGTGATGTGCAGAGATGAGGCGAATCCACGGGGCTCGCCGGTGAAGTCAGCATGATGATTGCAACTTGTATCGGAGAGGTAGAGAAATTAAGATAGTAGATGGAGGAGGAAGAATAAAAAGATTGATCTAACAGTAAACAAACTAAATAGACAATACTACCTAATGCGTGTCTCAGTATTATATAAATTAGACATGATTCATGTTAAACCATTAAAATATATATGCCCCGTGTTGTAACACACGGGCAATTTAACTACTACATCCATTTGTAAATACGCTGAGACAGTTTAATTTAGGAATGGAGGTAGTAGTAGATATAACTATAGATATTTTCTTCACATGTAAGATTCATTCCCCAAATACTCCCTCCATTTTTATTTACTCTGCATATTAGAGTTGACTGAAGTCAAACTTCGTAAAGTTTGACCAAGTTTATAGTACATAATATAAATATTTACCGTCACAAAATCTATATGATATGAAAGTACATTCAATAATGAATCTAATAATATTGATTTACTGTATATGAAGCTAATATTATTGAGGTAAATGCCTACCCCGATCCAATGACTGTGCAAACTTGGCTAACCTATCGGCATCGCTATTAGACACTCTGCCTTCGAAAGTAATATTACAATTGAAACCTACTGAAAGATTCCTAATCTCTGAGATGATTGCTTCGTAGCTTCCATTGCTTGCTGTCTTAATATCATTAACTACTTGCTTGGAGTCCGATGCTATAACAAAATCAGTCAATAGTAAATCTTGCGCCAGAGCAAAACCTTTCCTGCATGCAATAGCTTCTAGTGTTGCTGCATTAGTTATCCCATGTATCACCAATGCTGAACTGCCCATGAAGTTTCCATCGTTACTCCTGCACACCGCCGCCGCGGCACCACAGTTGCGGGTCTTGGAAATTGCCGCGTCCATGTGGATTTTAGCATGTCCCGCGGGCGGGGCCTTAGGGCGACGTACACCAGACCTCGTCACAGGGTTGTTCTTAATGGGACTCCTCGGAAGAAGCTCCAAATCTGCCAAGAATCTTTGAATAAACTCATGGGTTGCTGAGGGACTCTGGTAGATTTGTTCGTGTATTGCCTTTCTTCGAGCCCACCATATTGCCCACAAAGTAACTGCCAGCCTGATAAAAGCTTCGTGGGATAAAGTGTCGATCATGGAGAAGATCCACTGCTTTGCACTTGGTTCATTTGTTTCACATAAGTGTTCTACCAACTCGCCATCCACCAATGCCCACACACATCTTGACATATAACACTCCATCATAGAGTGCCTCCATGAGTCTTCTGCTCCACATAATCCGCATGTACTGGACGTCGCCATGTTCCTATGAGCCCGGACATCCTCGGTGGGTAAAGAGTGTTTCGCTAATCTCCATAAAAACATCCGTATCTTGCTCGGTACAGAAATCTTCCATAAACTTGTCCAGGACTGGGCATCATGATCCGAGCTTGAAGAACCTGCTGCCCCATCTAGCCACGCCCCCCTTCTGAACTTTTTAGCAACCATCATTCGGTAGGCTGACCTCACAGAGAATCTGCCATTTTTCTCAAAAAAACCATGACCAGGAGTCTTGTATTTCAGAAGTACACAATGGTATTCGTAGTATAGCAGGAATGTCAATTGGGAGACAGACTTCTTCTAGCTTGACAGTATCCCAAACAGCAGAGGTGTTATCAATCAATTCGGACACATATTGGGGTGGGTCATTTGATAATCTGCCAAATGGTCTCATCATTTCTGCCCTGGGTATCCAGTTATCCGATCAGATGTTGGTGCTCTCTCCATTCCCAATGATTCTGATAAGACCCTGTTTTAACACATCCCGACCATCAATAACCGCCCTTGGAAATGAGTCGCACCCAGAAGAGCTGGCCATATGGGTCGTGTCTCTCGGACCGGCCTGTGGGCAAAGCTTTTTCGACTCGGCCCGCTGCAGCTCGTAATAGGCCGGCCCCACATCTTCCTTCCTCTACCTCCGCTGGAAAAGAGAGGAAATGCGATGCGAGCGAGAGTAGGGTTTACACTCTCCTCCGATCCCGAATCAAAGAAAGAGAGAAGCAATTTCCTCCGGTGCGGACCGAGGCCGATCAGCCATAGTTTCTATCTCCCGGTCGTGCTCAAGGTACCGCCGTTTTTCGCTTCTCCTGACCCCTCCCCTGTTCGTTGGTTCCCCCATTCGACATGTACACGCTTTCTTTTAGATTCGCTTTGTTGATATTGATAGGGGAAACTCGACCGGTAGTAGCATCCATAATAAAGTTAGTTAATGTTGCAAATCCATTCTCCTAGGTAGGAGTAGAAAATAAGCTTTTTGCAACTAAGTACTAGCCTAGGGTTGCAACAAATACTAGTATTTCTAGTTGAACAGATTATCTATTAATAATAACTGCACCCTGTGAACTCATCGGCTGTGGCAAAATGATCTCCCTGCTTTCTTTCTTGCCCAAGCAAGAGCTACAACTAGTAATTTGCATGCTCTGGTTTTGATGTTATTAATTAGTTGCCTCCACTCCAAACAAGTCGGTTCAGATTCAGCACGTGATCTTCTTGCGGAATTGCTTGCATCGATCCTAGCTCATTTCTTTGTATTCTCTTACAGCTAGTTCATTATTCAGGCTCTACTACTTATGGTGCTAGTTTAAATTAATGATGTGGCATGTAGTGTCATTTTTTCTTTCTAACAATCTAGAGACAGATAAGGTGCTAGCTAGCGACTACTTTAATTAATCTCCATGGTTACGAAGAACACACAAGAGAAAATGCTCAAAGTTCATCAGTATATTCTTCTTAATGAGTGTCCGTCACCAGTGCCATCTCCATCTTCACATGCATTATTCTGATATGTCATAAGTTTTACTCCAGCTCTTCGCTTGTTTTCTGAACCTTGATATATATTACCTGATTGCTACAGCTGAATTTGTTCGATGGAGGACCTACCGGAGGCTCTCGTGACGGAGATTCACAAGAGGATCACCAGGACAAGTGATCTGAATTCTCTTTCCCTTGTCTCAAAGCAGCTCTACAAGATAGAGGGGAATCAAAGGGGTGCTATCCGTGTTGGTTCCGGTCTTTGCACTGCTACAGAAGCACTAACATCACTGTGCCCCAGGTTCACAAATTTGCAGAAATTGGAAATTGATTACTCTGGTTGGATACTTGAACATGGAAATCAGTTGGACAACAAAGGCCTTTTTGTATTTTCATCTCACTGTTCCTCGCTGATTGATCTCACCTTAAGCTTCTGCTCATACATCGATGACTCTGGGCTTGGTTGTTCAGTGCATTGCAAGAAATTGGTTTCTCTCAGGCTGAACTCCGCACCAAAAATAACGTCATATGGGCATCTCTCGGTTGCAGTTGGTTGCACAAGTCTATCTGCCCTTCACCTTATTGATTGCGAGAAAATCGATAATGTAGAGTGGCTGGAATACCTTGGTAGGGATGGATCGTTGGAAGAGCTTGTAGTGAAGAATTGCAAAGGCATCAATCATCATGACTTCCTAAAGTTTGGTTCAGGATGGATGAAGCTCCAGAAGTTTGAGTTTGAGAGGAAAAGAGGAATATAGGATTGTGTTCCAGGTGATGTGGTTTATGACTCCTCGTACGATGCTCACAGCATGGATATATATGATTTCTGCTGTGAGAGTTTGAAGGATTTAAGGTTGGCGCATATTAAAACTTGGCCAGAAGTAGGACTTCGTGCTGTACTAGGGAAGTGTAAAGCATTGGAGAAGCTTTGCCTTGAGTATGTTCAAGCCCTAAATGACAATGACATGATTGCCTTATCTCGGAGCTGCAGCAACCTTAAAAGCATCTCACTTTGGCTCAACCTGCAGAGGTACTCTAGTGATATCAGCTATTGTGATACCAGGACGTCATTTACTGATAACAGCCTTTATGCTCTAGCCCTCAACTGTCCAATGCTTCAGATCGTAGACCTCAGCTTTACAGGATGTGCTGCTGACTGGCCATCAGAAATAGGATTCACACAACAAGGTTTTCTGGTGCTCATTCAGTCCTGCCCGATTCGTGTTCTCGTGCTAAATACTGCCAACTTCTTTGATGACGAGGGGATGAAGGCCCTTTCATCCTCACCATACCTGGAGATACTCGAGCTTATATTGTGTGAAGCGGTAACTGATGCTGGGATGTGCTTCATTGGATAGACCCCACGCTTGAGTAATCTCACACTTCGGTTGTGTCATGAGGTGACTGATGTTGGAGTGTCTGAACTGGGACATGCACGTAAGTTAGAGTCTTTGGTTATCGAGTGTTGTAGTAAGGTCTCTTTGCAAGGGGCGCAGGGTGTTGCCAAGTCGGTTCACTACTCCAGCAACTTCTTAGATGCCCTTATGAAGACAATTGGTATTGGCGTCTATTGATGAAGTGGTCTCCAGAATTTTCAGTATGAATTTGCTGCTGAAGCCATTAAGTTGTTCAGTGTGCATCATTGGACAAGGCTGTGCATCATCTGACCTAGATTTACTTGTATGGACTTTCTATTGCCTTTAACCTTTACTGCTATGATTTTTTTCTATGGCACTCTAATGATGATCTTTGGACGGCATTTGGTGAATGAAACTTTAATAGTAGGCAGTACTTGTGTACTATAATTCTTGTTGCGTAATTTCTACTCTATAGCTATTTTATAATCCGTACAAATCGCCCCCAAGGTTCCCTGTTTTTGCTGTTTGGTTTTATTGTTTCTACTCTAAGAAATGCCATGAACCCTTTTTGCTATGCAAGGGATTTTTAGGACATGTATATCTGCCTGCTATTTTTGTTTGGCAATTTTGGTCGATATACATGTCTCTGCTTGCAATCGATCTTGAAGGCGTCGATTGATCAGTGTAGTAATGGTCAATGTTTCACATGGACCTGTACTACAAAGGCGGCATGCTTGTTTTGTTGATATTGATTCTATTTGGGGATGTCTTTTCATTGCTTCTGAAAATGTAAGTTACAACTAGTTACTAGCATAATTTGAGTTTTTAGATTCGAAGATTACAAATGCAGTGTACTCATCTCATGGAAGTTGAGGTACAACTGAAACTTGAGCCACTGAAGGCATATAACATAGCTGTGTGCTAATTACAGGCTTCCAGAAATTTAGAGGGGATCGCGTTTCTGTTTGCATATCAAGAGTATGATGAGTGAATGAAAAATCAGAATTGAGTACACCATTTGAGAAGATCGCTTGGCCTTCGGCAGCACAAGCCTGTTGGGTACTCATCTCCTTCCGCTCAAAGAGACTAGGGTCTTAGCACGTGACTCGGTTGATCGATTGCAAGCGGAGGCTCCTCGATCGCTGCCCCGTTTTTATCTCCCGCACATTCCTTTCCATTGGTTCCACCAGGAAAACATCCCAAACCCTCTCTTCGACTTCCCCTGTTGGTTGTTTGTTAGATTCGTGATGCATATGTTAGTTTTGTTTCTATTTTTTTGCTTCCATGTTCTTTTTTATTGGACAACGCTAACGCCCACACGTGTGATGGGAGCCAAACCCATCCACACGCCCTATAACACATAGACTGCGCCACATCACCTCATGCATGCATATGGGATTTTTTTTGGATTTTTAGTTTTTAAAATGTTTTATCTCTTAAATGAAAAATCTGATTGAAAATCCGTTTTCACCATTAAATCCCTTGCAATGAGATCTTCGAAACTAGATCTCATATCAATATATTTTGATGAAACTTTTTTGAGTGTTAAAAGTTGCCATGTCTATTGCACATGAATTGCCATGATGTTTACACTGAAGTTGCCATGATATGTTTCAGCTATTTTCTTCTATATTTAAAAGTAAATTTTGACATATTATAAAACGGGAATTAAGAAACTAGACTTGCCATGCACCATAAACTAAAATTGCCATGATACATGTACTTAAAATTGCCATGGTTTATACAAAAAAATATTTCCATGGTCAAAGTACTGGAATTGCCATCATCAAAAAACTAAAATTGCCATGCTCTACAAACTAAAATTGCCACATGGCAACTTTAGTTTAAGCACTATAACAACTACAGTGTAAACATCATGGCAACTTTTGGGCAATTTTTTTTCGTCGAAACATATCAACATGGGGTCTAGTTTTCAAGATCTCGTCGAGACGGATTTAATGATGAAAACAAATTTTTAATTCAATTTTTTAATTAGGAGATAAAACATTTTTAAGTCGAAAACCAAAAAAAATTCTGCTGATGTCATCTATTCATACGTGGCAAAATGAGTGGTGATGAAGGCGTGTGGGCGATGTGCAAACGCCCACACGTGTGGGCGTTAGTTTGCCTGCCCTAGGATTTTTGCCTCCCAGGACCATGGCACATGATAAGCCAAAATTATTTTTTTAGAATCGCAAAAAATAGTGAAACAAATCAGGCATGCAGATCAGTAGTGCTTTACCAATACAAAATGTTTCAGAAAATAGCATCTCGGTTTGAATTCTGTACACAAAAAGCAACGTGATACATATCCATTTTGTAGTCACATATATGGTTGGGCATGTTTTCCAAGCATGAATGAATCCACACCCTACGGCCAACATAAGAGAGGGTAGCACTCTTCACAATTGTCCAGTCTTTTCCTCTTCCTCAGTAATCCACTAGAGTCGGCTGCCACCAGCTTCTTATTAAAAATTCGGATACCAAGGCAATGCATTGGGTAAACACAACTTCACAATTAAAAAGATTTGCAACTCTATGTTGTTCTCCCTCATTGCCGCCATATAAGCCTCACTTTTTTCTGATAGTTAATATTCAACCCTTACATAGCCTGAAAGTAGTAGAGCAGGAGCCATACCGTGACTATGGATTCTAGGTCTTTGTCTTTCCTATATCATCCGCATATTGGAGGTGGGTCAGTCCATCTTCTGCAGGGTGAAGAACCAGACCCACCTAATGATCCTTAATCTTAGCTATACATTTAACGTTTCACCCAGAACATCTCCTATCATATTGAACAATTATATAATACACTATGCTCCTTAATTTTAGACCCCCCCCATTCAATTGAGGTCTTACAATTGGATCTTGGTGAGCAAGACAACATGCAACGTTAAGGCAAGGAGCACTCCTGTCCAGTCGATCGAATGTCCTCTGCCTGCAGGAGACTAAATTGCAGGTTATTGACGCGATGAAGGCAGCCTCTTTCCTACCCTCCAGTCACAAATCCTTCATCTACATGCCGTCTTGTGGAGCATCAGGAGGCCTGTTGGTTGCTTGGTATGAGAATGCTTTCAGTGCCAGCAAGATTAGCAGACACAGGTTTTGCATCACTGCACATTTTCAATCCAGAAGCAACAATGACAACTTTATACTATCCACCGTTTATGCACCGTGTCAAGAGGAAGAGCGGGCTGAGTTCTTTACAATCATGGATCAAGTTGCATCGTTAGTAAATGGGCCCTGGATCATGCTTGGCGACTTTAACATGTACAGATTCGTGCATGAAAAGTCCCAGGAAAGGAGGAACTGGGTGATGATGAATCAGTTTAATGCATGGATCAAGGGAAACGCCCTCGACGATATAGAAGTGGCTAACAGTTTTTTCACATGGTCGAACAAGAGGGCTCAACCAACTCTGGTCAAGCTTGATAGAATTCTGGTGAATGCGGATTGGAACCTTGGCTTTCTGAGCACCATAGCTTTTGCCCTGACAGCAACAACATCGGATCACGTTTTGATGTGTGTGGAATGCTCGACGGATACACCTAGGAGCTCGTTTTTCTGTTTCGAGAACCACCGTCTACAGCTTCCGGAAACCACAGACCTGATCGCCAACAACTGGAGCAAGGGTACCAGGCCGTTTGCTACTGCAACATCCTTACTCAGTTTCAAGCTAAGAAGAACCAAAGCTGCCCTTAGGAGGTGGGGGCGTAACCAAACCCCACTTTGTCTCACTCTGGAAAACTGTAAGCACGTTGTTCAGTACATGGATGTTGTAGAGGAAAGGAGAAGCTTGTCGCAACTTGAGTTCTCTCTGAGAAAGCATGTGAATGAGAAAGCACGAAAGCTGATTCTTTGGCAAACCAGTATTTGGAGGCGTCGGGCCAAAATAAGAGGCTGTACACTCGAAGATGAGAACAGAAAATATTTCCATGCCGCAGCAAACTATCAACATAGGAAGAACAGGATCAAACTCTTAATAAAAGACGGGGTGGAGTATTTCGGGGAACAGGACAAGCTTCGGATTGCCACAAATTTTTACACTGGTATTTTTGGGAAGCACTCTCCTTGTCTGCCCACTTTTGATCTACCTCTGCTGTACAAACATTCTTCCCTCAGCTCACTAGAGGAGCCTTTCACATGGGGCGAGGTGGCATCGGTGATCCAAAAGAGCCCTAATAATAGGAGCCCAGGACCGGACGGGTACACTAATGAATTCTACAAGCACTTCTAGGAAATGTTGAAGGTGGACTTGATGCACTTCTTTCAAGAGTTCTATGAACACAGTTGTCCCCTTCAGAATATCAACACTGCGCACATCGTACTGATCCCAAAAAAGGACAATCCTACGGATATCAAGGATTTCAGGCCCATTTCGCTGGTGCATAGCATACCCAAGCTGGCCACTAAGGTACTTGCTATACGGCTTAAGCGACAAATACCACACCTGGTTCACCCTCTACAGTTTGGCTTTCTTCCGGGCAGATGCATTCTTGAGAACTATGTTTTGGCGGTTGAGTTAGTACAGCAAGCAAAGAAGAGGAAGAAGCCCATGCTTGTTTTGAAGCTGGACTTTCATAAGGCCTTCGACAGTGTTAGTTGGGAGGCCCTTCGGAAAATCCTTGCAACGAGGGGCTTCGGCAATAGATGGATCAGGTGGATCACTAACATTCTGGAGTCCAGCTCTTCCAAGGTTATGATCAATGGACACCTTGGGAGCAAAATCCTGTCCAAGAGCGGGCTGCGGGAAGGCGACGCTCTGTCCCCCTACCTGTTTATCCTGGCGGTAGAAGTTCTGCAGCAGCTTTGCAACCAAGAATATAGAGCAGGGAATCTCAAGCATCCTCTTGGTGTGGCTGACCTATTCCCTGTCCTACAGTATGCGGACGACACGATCTTGTTGATCTAAGGGGATGTCCAGCAGGTGCAAGTGGTGAGACAAATTCTGTTGGGGAACGTAGTATTTCAAAAAATTTCCTACGATCACGCAAGATCTATCTAGGAGAAGCATAGCAACGAGCGGGGAGAGTGTGTCCACGTACCCTTGTAGACCGAAAGTGGAAGCGTTTAGTAACGCGGTTGATGTAGTCGAACGTCTTCGCGATCTAACCGATCCTAGCACCGAACGTACGGCACCTCCGCGTTCAGCACACGTTGAGCTCGATGACGTCCCTCGAGCTCTTGATCCAGTTGAGGACGAGGGAGAGTTTCATCAACACGACGGCGTGGCGATGGTGATGATGAAGTTACCGGCGCAGGGCTTCTCCTAAGAACTACGACGATATGACCGAGGTGTGTAACTGTGGAGGGGGGCACCGCACACGGCTAAGAGTAACTTTGGTGTGCCTTTGGGGTGCCCCCCTCCCATGTATATAAAGGAGGGGGGAGGAGGATGAAGGAAATATGCCCTAGAGGTAATAATAAAGTTATTATTTATTTCCTTATATCATGATAAATGTTTATTATTCATGCTAGAATTGTATTAACCGGAAACTTAGTACATGTGTGAATGCATAGACAAAAACAGAGTGTCCCTAGTACGCCTCTACTTGACTAGCTCGTTAATCAAAGATGGTTAAGTTTCGTAGCCATATACATGTGTTGTCATTTGATCAACGGGATCACATCATTAGAGAATGATGTGATGGACAAGACACATTCGTTAGCTTAGCACAATGATCGTTTAGTTTATGGCTATTGGTTTCTTCATGACTTATACATGTTCCTCTGACTATGAGATTATGCAACTCCCGAATACCGGAGGAACACTTAGTGTGCTATCAAACGTCACAACGTACCTGGGTGATTATAAAGATGCTCTACAGGTGTCTCCGATGGTGTTTGTTGGGTTGGCATAGATCGAGATTAGGATTTGTCACTCCGTGTTATGGAGAGGTATCTCTGGGCCCTCTCGGTAATGCACATCACTATAAGCCTTGCAACCAATGTGACTAATGAGTTAGTTGCGGGATGATGCATTACGGAACGAGAAAAGAGACCTGCCGATAACGATATTGAACTAGGTATTGAGATACCGACGATCGAATCTCGGGCAAGTAACATACCGATGACAAAGGGAACAACGTATGTTGTTATGCGGTTTGACCGATAAAGATCTTTGTAGAATATGTAGGAACCAATATGAGCATCCAGGTTCCGCTATTGGTTATTGACCGGAGATGAGTCTCGGTCATGTCTACATAATTCTCGAACCCGTAGGGTCCGCACGCTTAACGTTCGGTGACGATCGGTATTATGAGTTTATGTGTTTTGATGTACCGAAGGTTGTTCGGAGTCTCGGATGTGATCACGGACATGACGAGGAGTCTCGAAATGGTCGAGACATAAATATTGATATATTGGATGGCTATGTTTGGACATCGGAATGGTTCCGGGTGAGTTCGGGCATTTACCGGAGTACCGGGAGGTTACCGGAACCCCCCGGGAGTATATGGGCCTTATTGGGCCTTAGTGGGAGAGAGGAGGTGGCGGCCAAGGAGGGGGCGCCCCCCAAGCCCAATCCGAATTGGGTGGGGGGCCTGCCCCCCTTTCCTTCGTCCCTCTCTCCTCCTTCCTTCCTCTCCTACTCCAACTAAGGAAGGGGGGATCCTACTCGCGGTGGGAGTAGGACTCCCCTAGGGCGCGCCATAGAGAGGGCCGGCCCCTCCCCTCCTCCACTCCTTTATATACGGGGGAGGGGCCACCCCATAGACACACAAGTTGATTGTTTAGCCTTGTGCGGTGCCCCCCTCCACAGATTTCCACCTCGGTTATATCGTTGTAGTGCTTAGGTGAAGCCCTGCGTCGGTAACTTCATCATCACCGTCATCATGCCCTCGTGCTGACGAAGCACTCCCTCGACACTCAGCTGGATCTAGAGTTCGTGGGACATCACCGAGCTGAATGTGTGCAGATCGCGGAGGTGCCGTACTTTCGGTACTAGGATCGGTCGGATCGTGAAGACGTACGACTACATCAACCGCGTTGTCATAACGCTTCCGCTTTCGGTCTATGAGGGTACGTGGATAACACTCTCCCCTCTCGTTGCTATACATCACCTAGATGGATCTTGCGTGTGCGTAGGATTTTTTTGAAATTACTACGTTTCCCAACAGTGGTATCAGAGCCAGGTCTATGCGTAGATGTTATATGCACGAGTAGAACACAAAGAGTTGTGGGCGATAATAGTCATACTTCTTACCAGCATGTCATACTTTGATTCGGTGGTATTGTTGGATGAAGCGGCCTGGACCGACATTATGAGTACGCTTACGCGAGATTGGTTCTACCGACGTGCTTTGCACACAGGTGGCTGGCGGGTGTCAGTTTCTCCAACTTTAGTTGAATCGAGTGTGACTATGCCCGCTCCTTGTTGAAGGTCAAAACAGCACACTTGACGAAAAATCGTTGTGGTTTTGATGCGTAGGTAAGAACGGTTCTTGCTCAGCCCGTAGCAGCCACGTAAAACTTGCAACAACAAAGTAGAGGACGTCTAACTTGTTTTTGCAGGGCTTGCTGTGATGTGATATGGTCAAGACATGATGATATATAATTTGTTGTATGAGATGATCATGTTTTGTAACAGTTATCGGCAACTGGCAGGAGCCATATGGTTGTCGCTTTATTGTATGAAATGCAATCACCATGTAATTGCTTTACTTTATCACTAATTGGTAACGATAGTCGTAGAAGCAATAGTTGGCGAGACGACAATGATGCTTCGATGGAGATCAAGGTGTCAAGCCGGTGACGATGGTGATCATGACGGTGCTTTGGAGATGGAGATCAAAGGCACAAGATGATGATGGCCATATCATATCACTTATTTGATTGCATGTGATGTTTATCCTTTTATGTATCTTATTTTGCTTAGTTCGGCGGTAGCATTATAAGATGATCTTCACTAAATTTCAAGGTATAAGTGTTCTCCCTGAGTATGCACCGTTGTGACAGTTCGTCGTGCCGAGACACCACGTGATGATTGGGTGTGATAAGCTCTATGTTCACATACAACGGGTGCAAACCAGTTTTGCACACGCAGAATACTCGGGTTAAACTTGACAAGCCTAGCATATGCATATATGGCCTCGGAACACTGAGACCGAAAGGTCGAGCGTGAATCATATAGTAGATATGATCAACATAGTGATGTTCACCATTGAAAACTACTCCATCTCACGTGATGATCAGACATGGTTTAGTTGATTTGGATCACGTGATCACTTAGAAGATTAGAGGGATGTCTATCTAAGTGGGAGTTCTTAAGTAATATGATTAATTGAACTTTAATTTATCATGAACTTAGTCCTGATAGTTTTTGCATAACTATGTTGTAGATCAATAGCTCGCGATGTAGCTTCCCGTTTATTTTTTGATATCTTCCTAGAGAAAAAATATGTTGACAGATGTTAGTAGCAATGATGCGGACTAGCTCCGTGATCTGAGGGTTTTCCTCATTGCTGCACAGAAGAATTATGTCCTTGATGCACCGCTAGGTGACAGACCTATTACAGGAGCAGATGCATACGTTATGAATGTTTGGGAAAAGCTCGGTATGATGACTACCTAATAGTTTAGTGCACCATGCTTTACGGCTTAGAACCGGGACTTCAAAAATGTTTTTGAACGCCACGAATCATATAAGATGTTCCATGAGTTGAAATTGGTATTTCATACTCATGCCCGTGTCAAGAGGTATGAGACCTCTGACAATGCTTTTCCTACAAGATGGAGGAGAATAGCTCAACCAGTGAGCATGTGCTCAGGTTGTCTGGGTACTACAATTGCTTGAATCAAGTGGGAGTTAATCTTCGAGATAAGATAGTAATTAACAAAGTTCTCTAGTCACTATCACCAAGTTACTAGAACTTCGTGATGAACTATAATATGCAAGGGATAACGAAAACAATTCCCAAGCTCTTCGTGATGCTAAAATCGGCGAAAGTAGAAATTAAGAAAGAGCATCAAGTGTTGATGGTTAACAAGACCACTGTTTCAAGAAAAGGGCAAAAAAATAGAGAGGGAACTTCAAGAAGAATGACAAACAAGTTGTCACTCCCATGAAGAAACCCAAAGCTAGACTCAAGCCTGAAACTGAGTGCTTCTACTGCAAAGGAAATGGTCACTGGAAGTGGAACTACCCCTAGTGTCGGGGGTTGGGTGCGACATATGGCAAAGGATGGCTTATCATGGTGGGAGCGAGTAGAACGTCGCCGGTGCCTGGAAGCGGGATGAGGCATAGACACGAACGCCGGCGCACTTTACCCAGGTTCGGGGCTCTCCTAGGAGATAACACCCCTAGTCCTGGTCTGCGGGGTCTCCGCATGATCACTAAGGCACTAGTGAGTACAATGGTGCTCCTCGAGCTATATGCTAGAGGTAGAAGGAGGCAAGGCTTGCTCTCTCCTCCCTCCATGTGTTGGTCTAGTTCTAACAGGTTGGGAACCCTTTGCATGGGTGCCCTGGGGGGTTTTTATAGGCCTACCCCCAGGGGTACAATGGTAATCTGGCCGGGTGTAGGACCCGGCTGTCAGTGTCTCTGGTCGCCGGCTTCTCCGCCAGCCGCTGGGGCCCGCCACCTGGTGGGCCCCGCCGACTGGTCTGGTACGGAGCCGACAGGCCGCCTCCGCCGCTTACGGGTCGGGTCGGCGGCTGATTACTGTAGCCGCAATTCTAATGACGCAGGCTTGGTCAGGGGAGCGTGGCTACAGTCCCGCCGCCTGGTGGGAGATCACTGTAGCCACACCATGTCTCATCTGGTTAATGGTGCACGGACCCCGAGGGTGGAGTGGGCCGCCTGCTAGAGCCCGACCTCCCTTGGGTTCGACTGGTCGGGCTTCCGCCGTCTTCCGGGCTCTCGCTGCCTGGTAGGGCCCGTCGCCTGCAGGCCGTATCGACAGGCCGTCGTGGGAGCAGGGATCCGCCTGACAGGAGTGACGTCAAGGGTGGAGGGGCAACAGTGCCGCGCCGTGCGGAGATCTCCGCCTGTACGGGGCACTGTGGCCGCGCATTGCCCTGGGCGTAGGGGTGATGGGCTACACTATAGCCACATCCTGTCTTGTCTTCTTGATGGGGGTGCAGACTTTGAGGGCGTCGTGGGCCGCCTGCTAGGAGCCGGCCTCTCTGGAGGCCGCCTGCTAGGAGTCGGCCCGTCTTGATGCTGTCTTCTGGAGCTTGGCCGCCTTCCGGCAGCCGGCCACTCGAGCCAGCCGGCTACCAGAAGGCGGCGCTTCACCCTGGATGCTTGTGGGGCGAAGTCGGCCCAATGTCTTGAAAGGTTCAGGGACTCGGGTTAGGCTACCCGTGGCCCATTACTCCGACACCTAGATATGTGGCGGATAAGAAGGATGGCAAAATGAACGAAGGTATATTTGATGTACATGTTATTGATGTGTACTTTACTAGGGTTTATAGCAACCCCTCGGTATTTGATACTGGTTCAGTTGCTAAGAGTAGTAACTCGAAACAGGAGTTGCAAAATAAACAAGAGACTAGTTGAGGACGAGGTGACGATGTTTGTTGGAAGTAATTCCAAGGTTGATAAGATCACCATCGCACACTCCTTTTACCTTCGGGATTAGTGTTGAACCTAGAATAAATGTTATTTGGTGTTTGCGTTGAGCATGAATATGATTGGATCATGTTTATTGCAATATGGTTATTCATTTAAGTCAAAGAATAATTGTTGTTCTGTGTACATGAATAAAACCTTCTATGGTCATACACTTAATATAAATGGTTTATTGAATCTCGATCGTAGTGATACACATATTTCATAATATTGAAGCCAAAAGATGCGAAGTTAATAATGATAGTGCAACTTATTTGTGGCACCGCCGTTTAGGTCATATTGGTGTAAAGCGCATGAAGAAACTCCATGCTGATGGGCTTTTGGAGTCACTTGATTATGAATCACTTGATGCTTGCGAACCATGACTCATAGGGCAAGATGACTAAGACTCCATTCTCCGGAACAATGGAGCAAGCAACTGACTTATTGGAAATAATAGATACTGATGTATGCGGTCCGATGAGTGTTGAGGCTCGCGGCGGGTATCGTTATTTTCTAACTTCACAGATGATTTGAGCAGATATGGGTATATCTAATTGAATATGAAACATAAGTCTGAAACATTTGAAAGTTTCTAAAAGTTTCTATGATCTGATCGTGGAGATGAATATTTGAGTTACGAGTTTGGCCTTCAATTAAAACAATGTGGAATAGTTTCACAAACTCATGCCACCTGGAACATCACAACATAATGATGTGTTCGAACGTCATAATCGCACTTTATTAGATATGGTGCGATCTATGATGTCTTTTACCGATTTACCACTATCGTTTTGGGGTTATGCATTAGAGACAGCTACATTCATGTTAAATAGGGCACCATCTAAATCCGTTGAGACGACACCGTATGAACTATGGTTTGGCAAGAAACCTAAGCTGTCATTTCTTAAAGTTTGGGGTTGCGATGCTTATGTGAAGAAGTTTCAACCTGATAAGCTCGAACCCAAATCGGAGAAGTGTGTCTTCATAGGATACCCAAAAAGAAATTGTCGGGTACACCTTCTATCACAGATCCGAAGGCAAGATATTCGTTGGTAAGAATGGATCCTTTCTAGAGAAGGAGTTTCTCTCGAAACAAGTGAGTGGGAGGAATGTAACGCCCACGATGCGGCTATATCTCCCACGTGTCGAGGCACGACTAAGAGGCATAACCGCATTATGGTATTGTCGCAAGAAGGGTTATCTTCACACAATCCCATGTAATGAACAAGAATGGGATAACGAGAGTTGGCTTACAATCGCCACTTCACACAATACATAAATATAATTCATACATCATCCAAAATCCACACATAGACCGACTACGGTCAAATCCAAATGAAAATAAGATAACCTCAAATGCTAGATCCCCGATCGTCCCAACTGGGCTCCACTACTGATCATCAGGAAAAGACATATAGTAACGACCCCGTTCCTCATCGAACTCCCACTTGAGCTCGGTTGCGTCATCTGCACTGGCATCGTTGGCACCTGCAACTGTTTTGGTAGAATCTGTGAGTCATGAGGACTCAGCAATCTCACACCCGCGAGATCAAGACTATTTAAGCTTATAGGAAAGGATGGTGTAAAGGTGGAGCTGCAGCAGGCACTAAGCATATATGGTGGCTATCATACGCAAATGAGAGCGAGAAGAGAAGCAACGCAACGGTCGCAAAGCTAGAAATGATCAAGAAGTGATCCTGAAACTACTTACGTTCATGCATAACTCAAACCGTGTTCACTTCCCGGACTCCGCCGAGAAGAGACCATCACGGCTACACACACGGTTGATGTATTTTACTTGGGTCAAGTGACAAGTTCTCTACAACCGGACATTAACAAATTCCCATCTGCCTTATAACCGCGGGCACGGCTTTCAAAAGATAATACCCTGCAGGAGTGTCCCAACTTAGCCCATCATAAGCTCTCACGGTCAACGAAGGATAAACCTTCTCCCGGAAAGACCCAATCAGTCTCGGAATCCCGGTTTACAAGACATTTCGACAATGGTAAAACAAGACCAGCAAAGCCGCCCGAATGTGCCGACAAATCTAGATAGGAGCTGCACATATCTCGTTCTCAGGGCACACCGGATGAGCAGTCCGTACCACTAAAACCAGGCCTCAAGTTTCCCCGAGGTGGCGCTGCAAAGGCCTCTAGTTTGGACCAGCACTCAGAGGAACACTGGCCCGGGGGTTTAAATAAAGATGACCCTCAGGCTCGCGAAAACCCGGGGGAAAGGGATTAGGTGGCAAATGGTAAAACCAAGGTTGGGCCTTGCTGGAGGAGTTTTATTCAAGGCGAACTATCAAGGGGGTCCCATAAATCACCCAACCGCGTAAGGAACGCAAAACTCAAGGAACATAATCCCAATATGATGGAAACTAGGGCGGCAAGAGTGGAACAAAACACCAGGCATAAGGCCGAGCCTTCCACCCTTTACCAAATTTATAGATGCGTTAATTAAATAAGAGATATTGTGATATCCCAACATATCCATGTTCCAACATGGAACCAACTTCAACTTCACCTGCAACTAACAACGCTATAAGAAGGGCTGAGCAAAAGCGGTAACTTAGCCAAACACCGGTTTGCTAGGAAAGGATGGTTAGAGGCTTGACATGGCAATATGGGAGGCATGATATAGCAAGTGGTAGGTAGCGCAGCATGGCAATAGAACGAACAACTAGCAAAGCAAAGATAGAAGTGATTTCGAGGGTATGGTCATCTTGCCTGCAAGGTTCTCAGAGTTGTCGAAAGCTTGATCCTCGTAAGCGTACCCAACAGGTTCCTCGTTCACGAAATCGTCTCCTGGCTCTACCCAAAACAAGAGCACAAGCAACGGAACCACAATCAATCACGGGAAATGCACAAGCAACATGATGCAATACATGAATGATATGCAAGATATGATATGCGATGCATATGCGTGCTCCGGAAGAAAAATGATGAACAAGGAAGTAACTTGGCAAACCAAGCATGCCACTGGAAAGATGAGATGATTTCAGTCGAAATCGATATAAAGATCACCGGAAACGGATGCACGGTTTGCAAATGGCAAGCAAATCAAGAATGACACGAATTTGCGATTAACAGCAGGATAGCACTTAGAATGCAAAAAGTAACAATGCTACAGCACCCCAACATAGCAACAAATATATGGCAGTAATCTACAGGAGATGCTTGACAAAAGATGAACACTGAGCTACGGCTAGATCATAACATAACAGGTTCAAACAAGCATGCCAAAAGTGCAAAAGATATCAGGTTCACAGACTTGGTGAAATTACTGGACATGCCTGAAACAGCATCAGGTAGCAATGTTCAGAGCAAGCAAACAACATGCTACAAGAACTTAACATAGCAAAACAAGGCACCGTATGAATCTACTAAATGCATATGACAAAATTACCTTACTGACAATAAGACAAAAAGGAACGGAATATATGATGGCACCCATGTAATCATAGCAAGTTTCGTTAACAAGTTCCGTTAGCATGTCAGAAACAGACATTATGAGGGCATCTTTGTGAGCTTGATGCACTCACCACAAAGCAACGCATGACAAAACAAGCATACCTACAGCAAGATGGCATATTTATGAAACTATTCATGGCAAGAGCAAATACATATCATGTATGAAACAACTACAACAACTTTGGCAAAATTGAATATCATGTTAACAATCTGTCAGAAATATTTTATAGCAAAAGTAGAGCAAGATTGAGTCATGCTATGTCACTCCATAATTGCAACCAAGGGCGTGAATGGATAGATCACAACTATATCTACAAAACATCCTTAGTTAACATCTCCAAAACGAGCATGGATCTCTCTGTAGACACATGGATACATGGCAAAAAAATAACAGCAGTCACAGTCTTGGCAAAATTACTAAGTCCCTGAAATCAGAAAAATTACGAAGCCTAGTTTGCATGCTTGTGCTAGTCACCACAGAGATCACAAAACTACATGGAATACCCCTCTGTAAATATGGCATGGCATACATCAAAACACATGTAAAGCTCATGCCCATAAGATGCACGCATTAAATGCAACAAAAATAACAAATCCTCAAGTTCTGATAAGTAACAGCAGTTAACAGCAACTAGCACTCTTGCACCAGAGATTTGGGCATCAAGATGGACTCAAATGAACATGGCACAATGGAACAAAATGAAGAGCATCTCGAGGCGAACATTTCGATATATTACACGCACAAAAAGGAGCTATATGCAGAGAGTTATGATGCGATGAACTTGAGCATGTATTGTAAGAATCTGGGACTTGGAGAAAAATCGAGAGAGGGGAAAAGTCAACCGTCGTTGCTCAGATCGGATCGGGCCGAGCTCGGAGACGGCCGGAGTTGCTGCTCGCCGGAGATGGAGGTGAGGTCGCCGGCGTGGAGAGGAGGGAGAAGGCGGCGGGGCGCGGACGTCGAGGAAGCAGGGCGGTGGCGGACGGCAGGGAGGAGAGGCGGCGGCGTGGCGGCGCCGGCGCGGGAGGACAGCGAGGCGGCGGCGGAGGACGGCGGGGTGCCACGGGAGCGGGTGACGGGTGCGGGCCGCGCGGGGGGGTGGGGGGGCCGCGGGGGCCGGCCACGGGCTCGCCGGGCCGCGGGCGGCGCTGGGTACGGCGCTGATGTGGCGCGCCGCGGTTGGCCGGGCGCGGCGGCGGGGATGCGTCCGGCCGGCGGCGGACGTGTCCGGCGACGCGGGGGACGATTTTTGCTAGGGTTAGGGTGGTTTTTGCCCGAGATTTAGGAAGGAGAGGTGTATTTATAGATAGAGGGAGCTAGGAGACTCCAAATGGAGTGCGGTTTTCACACACACGATCGTGATCGAACGACCTAGAGCATGGAAGAGACGTAGAGGGGTTTTTGGGCTGTTTGGAGGGGATTTTGCTGCAACACACAAAAGGACTTTGCGGTTACCCGGTTAACCGTTGGAGCACCAAACGGCCTCCAAATGGAACGAAACTTGACCGGTGGTCTACCGGTGGTATACCAAGGCCACTTGGCAAGCCTCGGTCCATTCCGAGAGCGTTCAACACCCGCTCACGAAATGAAAACAAAAGGGGTGCGCCGGAGGAGGTGGGAGTGCCGGATTGCAAAACGGACAACGGGGAAAATGCTCGGATGCAAAAGACGAACACGTATGCAAATGCAATGCACATGATGACATGATATGAGATGCATGACATGAACAAAATGCAAAACGGAAAACAAAACCCGACCACGAAGGGAAATATCATAACACATAGCCGAAAATGGCAATAGTTGGAGTTACAAATATGGAAAGTTACATCTGGGGTGTTACAAGGAAAGTATAACTTGATGAGGTAAATGTACCTGCTCCTGAATTGGAAAATAGTTCATCACAGAAATTAGTTCGAGTGATTCCTACACAAATTAGTGAGGAAGCTAATGATGATGATCATAAAACTTTAGATCAAGTTACTACTAAAACTCGTAGGTCAACCAGAGTAAGGTCCGCACCAGAGTAGGTATGGTAATCCTGTTCTGGAGGTCAAGTTACTTGAGCATGATGAACCTACGAACTATGAGGAAGCGATGATGAGCCCAGATTCCGATAAATGGCTTGAGGCCAAGAAATCTGAGATAGGATCCATGTATGAGAACAAAGTGTGGACTTTGGTGGACTTGCCCGATGATCGGCAAGCCATTGAGAATAAATGGATCTTCAAGAGGAAGACAGACACTGATAGTAGTGTTACTATCTACAAAGCTTGAATTGTCGCAATAGGTTTTTGACAAGTTCAAGGTGTTGACTACGATGAGATTTTCTCACTCGTATCGATGCTTAAAATATGTCCGAATCATGTTAGCAATTGCCACATTTTATGAAATCTCGCAAATGGATGTCAAAACTGCATTCCTTAATGGATTTATTAAAGAAAAGTTGTATATGATGCAACCAGAAGGTTTTGTCGATCCTAAAGGTGCTAACAAAATGTGCAAGCTCTAGCGATCCATCTATGGACTGGTGCAAGCATCTCGAAGTTGGAATATACGCTTCGATAAGTTGATCAAAGCATATAGTTTTATACAGATTTGCGGTGAAGCCTGTATTTACAAGAAAGTGAGTGGGAGCACTACAACCTTTCTGATAAGTATATGTGAATGACATATTGTCGATCGGAAATGATGTAGAATTTTCTGGAAAGCATAAAGGAGTGTTTGAAAGGAGGTTTTCAAAGAAAGACCTCAGTGAAGCTGCTTACATATTGAGCATCAAGATCTATAGAGATAGATCAAGACGCTTGATAAGTTTTTTTAATGAGTACATACCTTGACAAGTTTTTGAAGTAGTTCAAAATGGAACAGTCAAAGAAAGAGTTCTTGCCTGTGTTGCAAGGTGTGAAGTTGAGTAAGACTCAAAGCCCGACCACAGCAGAAGATAGAGAGAGAATAAAAGTCATTCCCTATGCCTCAGCCATAGGTTCTATAAAGTATGCCATGCTGTGTACCAGACCTATTGTATACTCTGCCCTGAGTTTGGCAAGGGAGTACAATTTTGATCTAGGAGTAGATCACTGGACAGCGGTCAAAATTATCCTTAGAGAACTAAGGAAATATTTCTCGGTTATGGGTGATAAAGGGTTCGTCGTAAAGAGTTACGTCGATGCAAGCTTTGACACCGATCTGGATAACTTTAAGTCACAATCTGGATACATATTGAAAGTGGGAGCAATTAGCTAAAGTAGCTCCGTGCAGAGCATTGTAGACATAGAAATTTGTAAAGTACATGATCACACCTTAGTACTCTTTGGGTGTTAATGACATAGCGATGTGAACTAGATTATTGACTCTAGTAAACCCTTTGGGTGTTGGTCACATGACGATGTGAACTATTGGTGTTAAATCACATAACGATGTGAAAAAGATTATTGACTCTAGTGCAAGTGGGAGACTGAAAGAAATATTCCCTAGAGGCAATAATAAAGTTGTTATTTATATTTCCTTATATCATGATAAATGTTTATTATTCATGCTAGAATTGTATTAGCCGGAAACTTAGTACATGTATGAATACATAGACAAACAGAGTGTCACTACTATGCCTCTACTTAACTAGCTCGTTGGATCAAAGATGGTTAAGTTTCCTAGCCATAGACATGAGTTGTCATTTGATCGTCGGGATCACATCATTAGAGAATGATGTGATTGATTTGACCCATTCCGTTAGCTTAGCACTTGATCGTTTAGTATATTGCTATTGCTTTCTTCATGACTTATACATGTTCCTATGACTATGAGATTATGCAACTCCCGAATACCGGCGGAATGCTTTGTGTGCTACCAAACGTCACAACGTAACCGGGTGATTATAAAGGTGCTCTACAGGTGTCTCCGATGGTACTTGTTGAGTTGGCATAGATCGAGATTAGGTTTGTCACTCCGATTGTCGGAGAGGTATCTCCGGGCCCTCTCGGTAATGCACATCACTATAAGCCTTGCAAGCAATGTGACTAATGAGTTAGTTGCGGGATGATGCATTACGGAACGAGTAAAGAGACTTGCCGGTAACGAGATTGAACTAGGTATTGAGATACCGACGATCGAATCTTGGGCAAGTAACATACCGATGACAAAGGGAACAACGTATGTTGTTATGCGGTTTGACTGATAAAGATCTTCGTAGAATATGTAGGAACCAATATGAGCATCCAGGTTCCGCTATTGGTTATTGACCGGAGATGAGTCTCAGTCATGTCTACATAGTTCTCGAACCCGTAGGGTCCGCACGCTTAACATTCGGTGACGATCGGTATTACGAATTTATGTGTTTTGATGTACTGAAGGTAGTTCGGAGTCCCGGATGAGATCGGGGACATGACGAGGAGTCTCGAAATGGTTGAGACAAAAAGATCGATATATTGGACGACTATATTCAGACATCGGAAAGGTTTCTAGTGATTCGGGTATTTTTCGGAGTACCTGAGAGTTACGGGAATTTGTATTGGGCCTTAATGGGCCATACGGGAAAGGTGAAAAAGGCCTCAATGGTGGCCGCGCCCCTTCCCCATGGACTGGTCCGAATTGGACTAGGGAAAGGGGGCGCCCCCTTCCTTCCTTCCTTCTCCTTCTCCATTCCCCTTTTCCTATTCCATGTGGGAGGTGGAATCCTACTAGGACTAGGGAGTCCTAGTAGGACTCCACACTTTGGGCGCGCCCTATGAGGGCCGGCCTCCTCCTCCCTCCATCCTTTATATACGTGGCCAGGGGGCACCCCATAGACACAAGTTGATCCTAGATCTCTTAGTCTTGTGCGGTTCCCACCTCCACCATAATCCACCTCGATCATATCATCGTAGTGCTTAGGTGAAGCCCTGCGCCGGTAGCTTCATCATCACCGTCATTACGCCGTCGTGCTGACGAAGCTCTTCCCCGACACTCTACTGGATCATGAGTTCGTGGGACGTCACCGAGCCGTACCTTCGGTGCTAGGATCGGTCGATTGTGAAGACGTACGAGGGTACATTAACCGCGTTGTCATAACGCTTCCGCTTACGGTCTACGAGGGTACGTAGACAACACTCTCCCCCTCATTGCTATGCATCACCGTGATCTTGCGTGTGCGTAGGAATTTTTTTGAAATTACTACGTTCCCCAACAGTGCCCAGCCCCCTCGCGCGACTCTCTCGAGGGGAGGTGTTGCGATGAGGCCAGACAGTAAGCTTAAGGGCTCCCTGAGGTTGATACGACCAAGGGGCCGCCCGCAGTTGTTTATCACCAGCGCGGAGCATAGCGCTTCCGCACTTGCACAGGCATAACCGCTCCTCGGTAGTGTCGACTGCCAGCACGGAGCATGGTGCTTCCACTGGTACGTGGGAGGGGACTCCCTACTTCGGAGAGCCCCCGGGGCATGTACAGCCCCGCCCTGACACGTGGCTTGCACGGCAGGGCTAGACGAGGTGTGTCTGGGCACCCGTGAGCCAGCGCGGGACTCGCGGGGCCCTACCTCAAGGCGGGTTACGCCTGGTCTTGGTTCTTGATGGTTGTGGTGTCCCTGCGAGATGGTTAGGCAACCTGCGCCGAATGAATTTCCTGAGGTTATCGCATGAGAAGGCCAAGCACCAACGACCCCAGGAGGTGACGTGAACGGGGCCGGCCCACCAGACAGAGCTCAGCCGTTGGATTTGTCGACGCTGCAGGGATGGGCCCGAGCACAGACGCCATGCCTAACCTTCTTATGCAAAGGGTCCTGAAGAAAGACGATCGGCGTGCAACTCCCGTGGTGGGTGACAATCAAGCAGGTGATAACCATAGCTAGATTGTGCATGGAAAGCAAACTAGCTTAGGTAAATGCAAGAGTGATGCATGCCACTGGGTTGGACCCAAGATGCTTGGGGATGATGCAGCCCGAGGGGCGCTCCCAATAAAATATGCTAGGGAGTGTAAAAGCATACATGCCGCAGGGACGGACCCACGCGGCCTGGGAATGATGCGGCCCAGAGGGCGCTCCCAACTAGATAAACTTGGAAAATGTCACCTGATTCCGTTGTCGAAGGGGTGTTGGGGTAGTTGAAGATGCGTGGTGAAGGGGTTGCTCCTCACGAGCCACCGGGGCCCTGAGCCTCGGGAGGCTCTAGGGGTCCAGGCGGTTCCTTGAGGACCATCTTCATCTCCTCCAGGACCGCGTGATGCCTGGCCTCCTGAGCCGCCAGGACGCTCCGCAGGTTGCGCTGGAAGGCCGCCGCCATGCTCGGCAGGCCGAATGGCATGCGAACGTAGCTGTGAGGTGGGCCCTCGCACCGTCCCACGCGCGAAGGCCAAAAGCACTCCTGCGATGCAGCCCTATTGAGCCCTGGGATGTCGATGCAGACACACAGCCCGCCATCCTCGCCTGGATGGGGAGCTGCGCCACGTGAGCGGCGGTCGCCGTGCATGGCTCTTGCTTCCTGAAGCTCTTGGGTAGTCTTGGTGATGAACTCCTGAGCACTAGGTGCTCCTCGCCCGGTGTCCTCCTGAGGGAAACATGCCGCAAAGCACGCCTCCATGTGGTGCCCGAGCGCCTCCCTCGTGATGTTGGCCAGGTCTGAGGCGCTCTAGAAGAGAGCCCCCGAGCCTTGCCCAAGGAGGGCACCGGGCGTGACTTCCTATGCACGGGAGGGAGGCGCTCCATCTGAGGGCGCATGTCTTGAGGTGGTGGTGTTGGTGACGCCGCTCTCCTGAGGCCCTTGGTGGAGCAGCTGCTTCTTCTTATTGGGGATGGCCTCAGGAGGGTACAAGATTCCTTCGTTGTCGGGGTCTTCGATTGCTGCAACTTGGAAGGTGCGCTCGAGGGAGCACACCGCATCCTTCTCCTCGCAGGCGACCGTGATGATACCACTGGTCCCTGGCATCTTGAGTACGTTGTAGCCGTGGTGGGTTACCGCCATGAACTTGGCCAGGGCTGTATACCCAAGGATGGCGTTGTATGGCAGACGGATGTGGGCGATGTCGAAGTCAATGAGCTCGGTGTGGTGGTGGTGTACGTTGTGGAAGGCGCAGAACGGACGACTACTTTTGGACTACTCGAGATGGTCCCGGCTGCGCTTTGTGTCTGGCTCCGCTGTGAGCACGGCCACTCCCTTGCGCTTCACGTCCTTGGCCTTGGCTTTCTTCTCCTCCTGGTCGGCAGCTGGGAGCTCAAGGAGGGAGAGACGCCCTTCCTCAGCTCTAGCGCACTTGGTCGCCAGGTTGAATAGCTCCAGAGCCGTGCACAACTCCTCGTGGATGGCAAACTCCTCCTTCATCTTGATGTCGCGGACGCCATCGAAAAACGCCAAAATGATGGCCTCGTCCGCCACCTTGGGGATCTTGAGGCGGGCGCAGTTGAAGCGCTGCATGTACTTTTGCAGGGTTTCCCCTGGCTGCTGCTTGATGCGCCGTAGGTCGCCTGCAGCTGGTGGGCGGTCACGCGCGCCTTGGAAGTTGGCGATGAAGTGGTCGCGCATCTCACCCCAAGAAGAGATCGAGGCCGGGGGTAGGTTCAGGAGCCACGAGCGAGCACCATCCTTGAGAGCCATGGGAAACCAATTCGCCATGACTTTCTCGTCGCCGTTCGCCGCCTCGATGTTCAGCTCGTAGAGCTGCAGGAACTTTGCAGGGTCGGGGGTGCCGTCGTAGCGAGGAGGCAGATCCGGCTTGAACTTGCCCGGCCAGACGACGCTACGCAGCTCTGGAGTGAAAGCACGGCAGCCTGCAGTCCCCACCGTGGCTCATTGTGGGGGTGGAGATTGATCTTGGCGTCCCCGTGCCGCAACGGCGAGCGGCGCATGGCCCTGCCGCGGCAAGCGATCCTGATGTGGCGGTGCTAGGAGTGGTGGAGCGTTTTCTTGCGGGCGGGGAACTTCTCAGCAGCTTCCTTCTTCTCGCGCGCGGTGCCCGGTGCGCCGGGTCGTGCCGGGGGGCCGCGTGTCTTGGCGCCAGAGCGCCGTCTTGGTGCAGGGGTGGTGGAGGTGCTTCGTGAGCTACGTCGCCCGCGGCTGGCGGAGGGCGTGGTAGCGAGAGGGATGGTGCGGGAAGCCCCCTGCGGCGCTGACGAGCTCGGCGATGCGGTCCAACCAGTCCTCGTAGAGGTCGTCAACGGGGCGGTAGCGCAGGAGCTCGCGTGCCATGAGTAGAGCGGCATGCGCGTCCGCGGAAGCGCGACGAGCGTGGGACGACGAGCTGGCCGGGGTCAGCGACGGAGTGGCGGTGCGGCCGCCCCGCCGCACCGAGGGGTGCAGCGAGGACGCTTGCTGCTCGTTTCCCGCCGGACCGGTGGCGGCGTTGGCGGAGGGTGACGGAGAACGACGGGGAGGCCGGCCGAAAGGAGCTGTCTGAGCGACGTGGGCGGCGAGGGCGGACCGGCGCTCAGCGCGGGCTCGACGAGCGTCGGCCATGAACTTGGTGGCGTGGCGAAACGCGGATCGACGAGAGGAAAGCTTCAGCGCACCCCTACCTGGCGCGCCAAATGTTGGATTTCGGGTTCCGGTAAAACCCTTGAGGTTCGAACACTGGGGTGCACACGAAGATCTTCCCCCCTAGCTCACGCAAGCCACAATCTCATGGCCTAGCTCGACGAACCCAAAGAACAAAGGGACACCAGATTTATACTGGTTCGGGCCACCATTGTGGTGTAATACCCTACTCCAGTGTGGTGTGGTGGATTGCCTCTTGGGCTAAGGATGAATAGTTACAAGGGAAGAACAGCCTCGCGAGGAGAGGTGTTCTTGTGCTTGGTGAGTTGGTGTGGGTGGGGATGGTCTCAATGATCCGTGTGAGTCTAGATCTCTTGTCCCCCGGATTCTCTCCTTTCTCTCCCTCCCTATGGTGGTGGCTAGTCCTATTTATAGAGGCCTTTTTCCTCTTCCCAAATATTGAGCGGGAAGGGATGCCACAACAGCCAGTTTGAAGGGGGACAACTAGTACAAGCTATCCTGACTAAAGGTGGTCTTTGCCTGCCAAAGGCTCTGGTGGTGACGCCGTCTTGGGCTCCATGGTGACCTCTGTCCTGCCATCCCGCTAGTCTTGGTCTTGTTGCACCGATATGGAAACCTTTGCCTGATGCCTCGGGACTCCTCGCCTGCGCTTGCCTCTTTAGCACCAAAGAGGAAACGAGGACACTGCGCGCGCTGGCGCCCGCCTGGTCTTGGTCGTCATGGCTTACGTCACGGGAACCTCACGAGGTTCCCCTGGCCTTGATCTCTCCGCCCCTCGCAAGCCAGCCTGGTGAGGCTGCCCCCGAGGAGGTCTTGCGTCGTCCGCCTTGCGAGGCTTGGCCCCTCGCGAGGGTCTTGAGTGGTTGCTGGTGAAGATTGGCCATACGGGGCCACTGGTGGAGCCACGCCGTGGGCCGCAGGCAGGCAAGTCTGGGGACCCCCGTTCCTAGAACGCCAACAGATCTGCGATCAGGATACCACCAGCTGAAGATCCGAGAACAGGTTATACCTAAGACAACTTTTACCACGAGGTACAGGCTATATGAGTACACCGTTATGTCATTTGGATTGACTAATGCCCCTGCCTATTTCATGTGTATGATTAACAAGGTGTTCATGGAGTTCTTGGATAAGTTTGTTGTGGTGTTCATTGATGATATTTTGGTATACTCGAAGAATGAAGAAGAGCACAAGGAGCATTTGTGTTTAGTTCTTGAGAAGCTCAGGGAACATCAGTTATATGCCAAGTTCAGCAAAGGTGAGTTTTGGTTGAAGGAAGTTGGATTTCTTGGACATGTTATATCAGGGGAAGGTATAGCAGTAGACCCCACCAAGGTCCAGTCAGTCACTGAGTGGTTGGCACCCACCTCAGTAGGAGAGATCCGCAGTTTTCTTGGACTAGCGGGATATTATCGGAGATTCATTGAGAATTTTTCCAAGATTGCTAAACCCATGACAGAGCTATTGAAGAAGGACACTAAGTTTAAATGGACAGATGAATGTGAGGCAAGTTTTCAGGAGTTGAAGAAAGTTTTGGTTACAGCCCCAGTGCTGATTCTGCCGGATATATGCAAGGATTTCCAAGTGTATTGCGACGCTCGTCGCTTAGGACTTGGAGGAGTACTTATGCAAGATGGAAGAGTGGTTTCATACGCCTCACATCAGCTTCGACCGCATGAGTTGAATTATGCCACGCATGATTTGGAGTTAGCAGCCGTAGTGCATGCACTCAAGACCTAGAGACATTTTCTTATTGGAAACCGTTGTGATGTGTACACGGATCACAAGAGTTTGAAGTACATTTTCACATAGAAGGAGTTGAATCTCAGGAAAAGGAGATGGTTGGAGCTCATCAAGGATTACGATATGAAGTTACATTATCATCCAGGAAAGGCCAATGTCGTAGCAGACACTTTGAGCCGGAAGAGTTATGTCAATACCCTCGTAAGCGGAGGATTACCAAAGGAGTTACTCAAAGATCTCAGGGAGCTTCGTTTGGAGATAGTTCCTAGAGGTTTTGTTGCAGCAATGGAGGTTCAGTCAACATTATTGGGAAAAATTCGAGATGCTCAGAAGGATGATAAGGAGATTGCTGAGATAAATGAGAGGATGAGTGAAGGAAAAGCCAAAGGTTTTCATGAGGATGAGCATGACACTTTATGGTTTGAGGATCGTGTTTATGTACCAAACAATGCAGAGATCAGGAAGTTAATACTTCAGGAAGCTCATGACTTGCCATACTCGATACACCCCGGAAACACCAAGATGTATTTGGATTTGAAGGAGCATTTCTAGTGGACAGGTATGAAGAAGGATATTGCCGAGTATGTAGCCGTATGTGATGTATGTCATAGAGTGAAGGCAGAACATCAAAAGCCAGCAGGATTACTTCAGCCTATGCCGATACCCGAATGGAAGTGGGACAAGCTTGGCATGGATTTTATCACCAGATTACCCAGGACCCGATCGGGATATGATTCTATCTGGGTAGTAGTGGATCGCTTGACCAAAGTGGCTCACTTTATCCCAGTAAAAACCACCTATACAAGTGTGAAGTTGGCCAAGATATATATGACCAGGATCGTATGCCTGCACGGAGTTCCGAGGACCATCGTATCTGATAGAGGGACTCAGTTCACTTCAAAGTTTCGGCATCAGTTGCATCAGACTTTGGGTACCAGACTAGAGTTCAGTACAACCTTTCATCCACAGACAGATGGACAGATAGAGAGAGTCAATCAGATTCTGGAGGACATGTTGAGAGCTTGTGCACTAGATTATGGATCTAGTTGGGATGATAATTTGTCGTAAGCGGAGTTCTCATACAACAACAGTTACCAAGCCAGTTTGAAGATGGCCCCTTTCAAAGCGTTGTATGGAAGAAGGTGCAGGACACCGTTGATGTGGGATGAAGTTGGAGACCATCAGTTGTTTGGACCAGATTTGATCAAAGAGTCAGAAGAGAAGGTTAAGTTGATTCACGACAGACTAAAGGTAGCTCAGTCCAGGCAGAATAGTTATGCAGACTCCAAACGCAAGGAGGTAGTCTATGAAATCGGAGACAGAGCATATCTACGAGTGTCACCTCTGCGAGGAGTTAAACGCTTTGGAGTTAAGGGAAAGTTAGCCCCGAGGTTTGTAGGACCATACCGAGGTTTGGAACGTATGGGAGAAGTGGCCTACAAGTTGGAGTTACCCGACGGACTGTCAGGAGTTCATGATGTGTTTCACGTTTCCCAGTTGAAGAAGTGCCATGCTGAGATGGCCGATATTCCTCCGAGAGATACAGTGCCCCTAGAAGCAATTCACTTGGATAGTGATTTGACCTACGAGGAGAAACCTGTCAAGATTCTCGAGTTTGCAAGCCGAGTTACACGCAGCAAGGTTATCAAGTTTGGAAAGTTCAGTGGAGCCACCATACCGAGGATGAAGCCACCTGGGAGCGAGAAGAAGACCTACGGAAAGACCACCCACACCTATTTTCTAGCCAACCCGAATCTCGAGGGCGAGATTCATCTTAAGGGGGGCGAGATTCATCTTAGGGGGGTAGGTTTGTAACATCCCAATTTTCAATTTGGATGTTATACATAGGTCATCATATGCATATCATATTTTATTTGCATTGCGGTTCGATCCTAGAAATCTTAAGCAACTCAAGGACCCACGGAGAGAGCTGGGGATTTCATTCATTTTCATATTTGAATTTTCTCAAATTTGAAAAGAGGATCATTTTGGTTTTAATAAATTTTCTCTCTGAAATAATTCCAATATAAAAATAAAAGAGAGGAAAAATGTTAAAATCAAAATAAATATATTATTTGGATTTTATTGCTATTTTATTTGAATTAGAAAATATGCATTTCAAAAAATTGCATTTTTAGGCGAGAAAAATGTTCACTTTGTTCTAAATATTTTATTTAGACGGTGAAAATTGTTTTCGGCATTTTTAATTTTTTTATTTATTTAGGATTTTTCCTTTTCGGTGGAATTTATTAAAAAAACTCCTGGACCGAACTGGGCTGAAGCCCAGCCGGTCCGCTCGCGCCGCTGTCTCCGCGCAGCCCGCGCCGTGCCGCCCGCGGACTCCGCGAGGAGTCCAGCTCGGACACCGCCGCCACGCCCCCTTGCGCAAGAAGCCCCCGCCCCCCGAGGCTTTATAAGCCGCCCCCCCCCCCCCCCCCCGAGCATTATAAGCCGCCCCCGGCCCCTCTGGCCACCACCACCGCCGCCGCCGCAGCAAGCAGCAGCAGCCGCCGCCGCGTTCGCCGCCTGCCGTAGGGCCGCCGCCGCACCGCACCGCCGCTGCCGCCCGCTGACCCCGCCCGATGCCGCCGTCCACCGCCCCGCCGCCGTTCGGATCCGCGCCGCCGCCGTCGGTTTTGTCCGATTTTTTTCTTTGGTTTTTTTCGGTAAACCCTAGATCTACTAGGTTTTTTTATTAGATCGGTTTTCTCGGTTTTTCTCCGGTCTAGATCTGTTCTGCGAACGTTAGTTCGTTTAGTTATTTTAACTAACGAATTCGTTCGTTTGTCTCTGTTAGCGGACATTCGTCCGATAGATTTTTCTTTTTCTGTTTTATTTCAACAGGGACCTATCCGCAATTATTTTTATCGCAGATTAGGCCCTGATCTTCAAACCCTCGCAACTTTTTAACCGGCGTCCAAATCAATGAAACCAACGCCAAAATCTTTGTCTCAAACCCCTCTTTCCAGTTAAACAACTTGAACAAGGTTTTGACAATTTAATGTTTGGTTTCAAGCAGATTTGAATTCGATTTTCTTTTGATGGTAGTTTCAGTTTCGTAGCTCCAATTTGGTTGATTCTTTTTGCAAATCGAAGCTATTCAGTTGAACTTTCGGATTTGATCTTTCTCATCTGAGTTTTACCCTTGCATCTATGCTTGAGTGCTTATGTATGCTATTGTTTGTTTGCAATAGAATTCCCGGAGTGCGAAGCGTGCTACTACAAGTCTCTAGGGTTTGAAGATCATCAGGAAGGCAAGTAAGACTTTGATCATACTTCTTTATTACCCAGTTTTTAAGCATTAGTTTCAATCCTCAAACACTGCGTGATTAGGATGTGATTAACTTGTGGGTATTGGGAAGTAGATGATGAGGTAGAACCTATTGCCCTTTATATCAAACCCTTGGGAGTTACTTCTACGTTATGCTTATATTGCTATGCTATGCTAGTAGACGTGGATTGGTTCAGTGTATCCATGACAGATGTGAGATTGTTAATTAATGGTTAGCTTAAGGTGACTACTTAATACACATCTGGGTGGATTGGTTGAGGCACCCTGGAGCACCCAGTGGTTGTCTAGGCACCTGGAGAATCCAGTGTTGTCCAAGGATATCCCGGAGTACCCGTGTGATCATCCTATGGTTCGCCACCCAGGCTCAAAGGGATCATAAGACTATTCATGCTAGAAACTTCCGTGTGCAGCCACAAGCCATTATGGGCTCTGGCATAGTTGAGTACGTTGCGTGACCTCTTTCAGTGGTAGGCTAGCAGATGTAGGGGAAAGTAGGTGTAACTGTCTACCCAGAGTAAAGAGTTAATGCTTCTGAAAGACTGTGTCTCGGTCATCCGTTTCTCAAACACCATGTAGTGCGAGAAATCCAATGGAGGAGATCGAATCTTGTGGGGAAAAGTGCGCAAACCTCTGCTGAGTGTATAAACTAATCATGGTTAGCCGTGTCCCCGGTTATGGACATTTTGAGTATCTGGTTCTTGAATTATCATGTTGATCTCATCACTCTAAATTAATTTGTTGGATTATTAACTATGCTTAATTGGGATTGAGTTGGAGGAACCTTCTCAATGTTTCAACCACCATGATAGTTAAAAAAAATTCCTTTGTTGTAGGGAAAAATTGGCTTTTTGCAAAAACATGATAACCGTAGAGCCTCCACCAGCCATATATGCACGTAGTGATAGCATTTATCCGTTCATTACTCTACTGCGTTATTTTGCCAGCATATTCCATGTGCTGACCTGTTTCGGGCTGCAACATATCATGTTGCAGACTTTTCAGACGAAGAGTAAGGTGCGCTAGGTCGTGGTCGTGCACTCAGCTATGCCTTTGGAGTTGATGGACTCATTTACCTTTAATGCTTCTGAAGTTATCTTATTTAGATGGCCTTAAGCCATATTATTGTAATAAGTTCTCTTTTGAGATATTCAATGTAATAAGTGTGTGATTGCGCTCTGTTATAAATCCTTCAAGTACTGTGTGGCAGCATTACCGATCCAGGGATGACACTTAAGCATAGAGATTTGACCGTCTGAGGTCGGATTGCTACAGGAGGGCTGGACGAACATGTAGCGACCAGACCTCAAACAGTCTGATCTCTGTGCATAAGTGTCATCCCTGGATCGGTAATGCTGACACACATAGTACTTGAAGGATTTATAACGGAGTAGCAATCACACACTTATTACATCGAATGTCTCAAAAGAGAACTTATTACAATAAATATGGCTTAAGGCCATCTAATACGATAACAGCGGAAGGCTTGGAAGATAAAGTGAGTCCGTCAACTCCAACGGCATCACTGAGTGAAAGACCCCGACCTATGACTCCTTACTCATCGTCTGAAAAGTCTGCAACATGATACGTTGCAGCCCAAAAATGTGTCAGCACATGGAATATGCTGGCAATGTAACACAAGAGAGTAATGAACAGAATAATGCTATCACTATATGCATATATGGCTGGTGGAGGCTGTATGGTTAATATGTTTTGCGAAAAGCCAATTTTTCCCTACTGCAAAGGAATACGTTTTATTTAACTATCATGGTGGTTGTTAAACATTGAGAAGGCAAACCCCATCTCAATCCCAATTAAAAAGTATTCAATAACCCAATCAAGTTTTATAATATAGAGTGATGAGATCCACATGATAATCCAAGAACCAGATACTCAAGATGTCCATAACTAGGGACACGGCTAACCATGATTAGTTTGTACACTCTGCAGAGGTTTGTGCACTTTTCCCCACAAGACTCGATCTCCTCCGTTGGATTTCTCGCACTACAAGGTGTTTGAGAAACGGATGACCGAGACACAGTCTTTCAGAAGCGTTAGCACCTTACGATGGGTAGACCGGTACACCTACATCCCCTACATCTGCTAGTCTACCACTGTAAGAGTTCACACGACTTAATCAACTATGCTAGAGCCCATAATAGCTTGTGGCTGCACACGGAAGTTTCTAGCATGAATAATCTTATGATCCCACGGTACCCTCGGATTTCCAAAAATACAGGCAACACTGGGTTCCCCAGGTGCCTCAATCCACCCAGATGTGTTTTAAAGTTACCACCTTAAGTTGAACCATTAAGTAACAATCTCACATCTGTCATGGAATACACTCAAACCCAATCCACGTCTACGAGCATAGCATAGCAATATAAGCAACGTAAAAGTAACTCCCATGGTTTGATAATAAACAGGTGAATAGGTACTACCTCATCTACTTCCCAAAACCCACAATTTAAATCAGATCCTAACCATGCAATTGTTTGAGGATTGATCTAATGCAATAAAACTGGGTAGTAAGAAGTATGATCAAAGTGTTACTTGCCTTGCTGACGATCCGCGAAACCTAGAGACTCGTAGTAGCACGCTTCACACTCCGGGTACCCTATCGCAAACAAATAATCATACAATAAGCAATCAAGCAAAGGCACGGGTAAAACTCAAATAAGAGATCTAACCAGAAAGTTCAGCTTAAGAACTCTGGTTTGCAAAAAGAATCAAATCAAACGAAGCAACAAACTCAAACGGCGAAAGAAACAAGCTTTGTTTACTAATCTGGACTTATGTCAAATTTTATAGTAGCAAAAACTTGTTTAAGTTGGTTAAACAGAAAGAGGGTTTCGAGACGAAACTCTAGGTGCTTGAATCGCCTGATTCCGATAAACGAGCGAAAAGTTATACTGGAACGAAAATCGGATCAGAAATCGCGATCGAAAATAATCGCGGAAAATCCGAGAAAAAGAAAAACTGACGAACAGGCTAACGTACGAACGTTCGCTGTCTGCGGCTAAACGGTGAAAACCGTTCGTTAAAACGAACGTACGGAGGAACGTCCGCTAAATAAATAAACCTAAAAAAACTAAAACCGATCTATTCTAAAAAAAACGAAAACTAGGGTTTTCTAAAGAAACCGGATCGGGTTTCTAAGGAAAACCGGCAGCGGCGGCTACCTCGTTGGATCCGGCGGGGCTCGGGGCTCCGGCGGGGCTGGGTGGCGTCAGCGGAGGGCGGCGGCGGTAGGCGGCGGGCGGAGGCGGCGGCTGCGGCTGCTGCGGGCTGCGGGCGGCGGGCGGAACGGGGTGGTGGCGGCGGGGTGGGGCGGTATTTAAAGGGGAGGGGGCACCGGGGCGGCGGCGGACTCCCGGACTCCGGTGGAGTCCGGCTCGGCCACGACGGGCGCGAGCGAGGCGGCGAGCGGCTGGGCCTTCGGACCGGTCGGTCCAAACGGATTTTTTAAATAAATAATTTCGCCGACAATTAAATAAATCCTAGAAAATAAAATAAAAATCTAAAAATGCCAAAACAAATTTTCTCCGTCTAAATAAAATATATAGAACAAGATGAACATTTTCTTGGCCCTATAATGCAATTTTGAAAACTTGCAATTTTTCTAATGCAAATAAAATTGCAATAAAATCCAAATAAAACATTTATTTGATCTATTTTGGAGAAGTCATTTTATCTCCTCTCATATATTTTTATTTCAGAAATATTAGGAAGGAAAAATAATCAAAACCAAATGATCCTCTTTTCAAAATTTGAGAAAACTCAAACATGAAAATAACGAAATCCCCAACTCTCTCCGTGGGTCCTTGAGTTGCGTAGAATTTCTAGGATCAAGCCAAAATGCAATAAAATATGATATGCAATGATGATCTAATGTATAACATTCCAAATTGAAAATTTGGGATGTTACAAACCTACCCCCCTTAAGATGAATCTCGCCCTCGAGATTCGGGTTGGCTAGAAAATAGGTGAGAGTGATCCTTCCGTAGGTCTCCCTCTCGTTCCCAAGTGGCTTGATCTTCGGTATGGTGACTCCACTGAACCTTGCAAAACTTGATTACTTTGTTGCGCGTAACTTGGCTGGCAAACTCGAGTATCTTGACTGGTTTCTCCTCATATGTCAAATCGCTATCCAACTGTATCGCTTCCAGCGGCACTGTATCTCTCAGAGGAATATCAGCCATCTCCGCGTGGCACTTCTTGAACTGAGAAACGTGGAACACATCGTGAACTCCGGACAATCCTTCGGGCAATTCCAACTTGTAAGCAACTTCTCCCATACATTCCAAAACTCTGTATGGTGCCACAAATAGTGGCGCTAACTTTCCCTTAACTCCAAAGAGCTTCACTCCTCGAAGTGGGGATACACGAAGATACACTTTGTCTCCAACTTCGTAAACTGTCTCCTTGCGTTTAGAATCCGCATAACTCTTCTGCCTAGACTGCGCTACCTTGAGTCTATCGCGAATCAACTTAACCTTCTCTTCAGACTCTTCAATCAAATCTGGTCCAAACAACTCTCGGTCTCCAACTTCGTCCCACAACAACGGTGTTCCGCACCTCCTTCCGTACAGGGCTTCGAAAGGGGCCATCTTCAAACTGGCTTGATAACTGTTGTTATAATAGAACTCTCCATAAGGCAAATTATCGTCCCAACTAGATCCATATTCTAGCGCACAAGCTCTCAACATGTCCTCCAGAATCTGATTTAGTCTCTCAGTCTGTCCATCTGTTTGCGGGTGAAAAGCGGTATTGAACTCTAGTCTGGTTCCCAATGTTTCATGCAACTGATTCCAAAACTTTGAAGTAAACTAGGTTCCTCTATCTGATACAATGGCCCTCGGAACTCCATGCAGACATACGATCCTGGTCATGTATATCTTTGCCAACTTAGCACTGGTGTAAGTGGTCTTCACTGGGATGAAATGAGCTTGTTTCATCAAACGATCGACTACAACCCATATCGAGTCATAGCCTGAACGAGTCCTTGGTAATCCCGTGATAAAATCCATGCCCAGTTTATCCCACTTCCATTCGGGTATCGACAAGGGTTGTAGCAATCCGGCTGGCTTCTGATGTTCTGCCTTCACTCTCTGACATACATCACAAACTGCTACATACTCCGCAATATCCTTCTTCATTCCGGTCCTCCAGAAACTATCCTTCAAATCCAGATACATCTTGGTATTTCCTGGGTGAATCAAATATGGCGAATCATGGGCCTCTTGCATAATAAACTTCCTGATCTCCTGATCATTGGGTACATATACGCGGTCCTCAAACCATAAGGTATCGTGCTCATCCTCACGAAATCCTTTAGCCTTTCCTTTGCTCATCTTTTCCTTTATCTCGGCTATCTCCTTGTCCGTCTTCTGAGCTTCTATGATCTTATCAATCAAAGTAGACTGAATCTCCAAAGCTGCTACATAACCTCTTGGAACTATCTCCAAACATAGCTCGCGAAGGTCTTCTGCTAACTCCTTGGGTAACTCTCCGGTCATGAGGGTATTTACATGACTCTTGCGGCTCAACGAATCAGCTACTACGTTAGCCTTTCCTGGATGATAATGCAATCTCATATCATAATCCTTAATGAGCTCTACCCATCTCCTCTGCCTGAGATTCAGCTCCTTCTGCGTGAAGATATACTTCAAACTCTTGTGATCCGTGTATACCTCACAATGGTTTCCGATGAGAAAATGTCTCCATGTCTTCAACGCATGCACTACGGCTGCTAACTCCAAATCATGCATAGCATAGTTTAACTCATGGGGTTTAAGCTGTTGTGAGGCATATGAAACAACTCTTCCCTCCTGCATAAGTACGGCTCCAAGTCCTCGACGTGAAGCATCGCAGTATACTTCATAATCCTTGCGTTGATCTGGCAGAATCAACACTGGCGATGTAACCAAGCGTCTCTTCAACTCCTGAAAACTGGCCTCACATTCCCCAGTCCATTTGAACTTGGTGTCCTTCTTCAACAACTCCGTCATAGGTTTTGCAATCTTTGAGAAATTTTCAATGAACCTCCGGTAGTATCCTGCGAGTCCAAGAAAACTCCGGAACTCTCCAACTGACGTGGGTGACTCCCAATTTGTCACAGTGACAACCTTGGTGGGGTCTACCGCTATTCCTTCTCCGGATATAACATGTCCAAGAAATCCAACTTCCTTCAGCCAAAACTCACACTTGCTAAACTTGGCGTATAACTGATGTTCTCTTAGCTTCCCAAGTACCAAACACAAGTGCTCCCTATGTTCTTCTTCATTCTGACTAGAATATCATCAATGAACACCACGACGAACTTATCCAAAAACTCCATAAACAACTTGTTCATCATGTTCATAAAATAGGCAGGTGCGTTAGTCAGGCCAAATGACATAACGGTATACTCATACAGCCCATATCTCATGGTAAAAGCTGTCTTAGGTATATCCTGCTCTCGAATCTTCAGCTGGTGATACCCTGATCGCAAATCGATCTTGCAAAACACCTTAGCTCCTTGCAGCTGGTCAAATAAATCATTGATCATCGATAGTGGGTACTTGTTCTTGATCGTCACCTCATTCAGTCCTCGATAATCAACAACTATCCTTAACGATCCATCCTTCTCCACTAGGAGTACTGGTGATCCCCAAGGTGACGAACTTGGGCGGATATAACCTTTATCCAGTAACTCCTTAATCTGCTTCTTAATTTCCTCCAAATCCTTTGCGGGCATTCTGTACGGTCTCTTAGATATTGTCCAAAACTCAATGTCTCTATCTGGTGGCATGCCTGGCAACTCTTCTGGAAATACATCCGGAAAATCCTTCACCACTGGTACTTCCTCCTGTACAACTCCTGATAAGTAATTTACCTGAGTCCTATTCAAAACATGCCGGGATACATACTTGATCCTTCTTCCTTCTGGGGTGGTGAGCAAAATCGTCTTACTGGCGCAATCAATGTTCCCTCCATACATCGATAGCCAACCCATACCCAGTATCACATCCAAACCTTGCGACTCCAATATTATCAGATCTGAGGGAAAACATGCCTACCTATGGTCAATGGCATCTGAAAACATCCATGGCTTGCCATATACTCTGCTCCGGGTGAGGTTACTAGCATGGGTGTCTTAAGAACTCTAGTGGGCAACTTATACTTATCCACAAATCCCCTTGATATGTATGAATGCGATGCACCAGTATCAAAAAGTACGACTGCAGTAAATGACTTAACCAGAAACTTACCTATTACTGCATGTGGCTGGGCTTCAACCTCCTCCACGTTAACGTGGTTCACTTGTCCCCTGTTGAAAGGGCTGGGCTTCTTCCCAGAGCTTCCATTGCCATTTCCATTCTTAGCTTCAGGACACTCATTGGCGTAATGTCCGGTCTTCTGGCACTTGTAGCAAGTAACGTGGCTTAGATCCTTCTTGGCGGGTGTTGCCGGGTTGGAACGGTTCTGTCCGCTACCTCCTCCATTACCATTACCATTCTTGGGGCCACTATGATTGTGCGAACTTCCTCCATTATGAGTGTGGCCTCCATGGTTATGAACGAGTCCTCCCGAGTTCGGGGTGTAGCGGGGTCTCTGCTGGGCTCCATAATTGTACTTCCCATGTCCATACTTCCTTTTGCGTCTGTCAATCTGCTGCTGCTTCCCTTCAAGCATGAGAGCTCTATCCACCAACTCCTGATAGCTATTGAAATTTGCCACCATCAACTGGATGCTCAGCTCATCATTTAGTCCTTCCAAAAACTTCTCCTTTTTAGCTGCATCTGTAGCAACGTCATCTGGGGCATAACGTTCTAACTTACTAAACTCATCCACATATTGGCCAACAGTGCACCCTCCTTGGCGTAAGTTGTGAAACTCACGCTTCTTCATGGCCATAGCTCCTGCTGATACATGGGCAGTGCGAAAAGCCTGCTAGAACTGGTCCCATGTCACAGTGTCAATGGGGTAAGTGACTATGAAATTCTACCACCATGATGTTGCGGGTCCATCAAGCTGATGTGCGGCAAAACGCACTCTCTTCGCATCTGTGCATCCTGCAGTAGTCAACTCCCTCTCAATCTTGCGGAGCCAATCATCTGCAACGATCGGCTCGGTGCTACTGGAGAACACCGGCGGATTCAGTCTAAGAAAACGGGCTAAGTGATCAACTGGTGGTGGTGGGTTGTTGATGTTGTTCTTCCCCTGGTTTTGATTCTACACTAGTATCTGCATCAAAGCATTCTACTGCTGGATCAACTGAGTGAGCTTCGGTGGGATAGCAAATCCATTGTCGCGTCTCGGAGGCATCTGCTGGGTTTAGAAAAGATGAGAAAACAGAATAGAATAAGGTCTAGGGGGAAAACACTACCCATATGCACATGAGACAAACACAAACATATCACTCAATCATTCAAACAAAGGGCATACAATCGGTCTAGAACTATTGTTACAAAAGTGCTTGGACTATACTATATACATGGTGGAATACTACTACTGATATGGTGGTCTACTAGAAAAATTGCTCGGTCGAAGACTCCGTGATATCTGCTCCAGCTTCATCAACATAATCATCATCGCTATCGTCGGGGTCCAAGTCAGTGTCGTCGATGATGATGTAGTACTCCGGGCAAGTGGAATCGACATCTCCTCCTCCTGGCGCGGGGTCTCCCATGAAAACTCCTAGCTTCCTTGTCAGGTCGTCATTCTTCTCCACTAGTACGATGATTTCCTCCTCATAATCTTCGCGTGTGGCCTTGAGTTCTTCCTCCAGCTCCGTGATCCTTGTCATTGCCTTCTTCAAATCTGTCATGCCTGCGCACATCTGGTTCTCCTGGCGTCGAATGTGCTGGTTTAACTCCTGGATGAAAGAGGCAATCGATCTATCCTTCTTGGTGTTGATCATCTCCCATTGCTCATCTCGGCGCCCACAAATCTGGTAGATAGTGTCCTTAAGATCATTGTGGTAAACTTCTCCAATGCGTCCCATGGTAATGTGAGCTGCCATACTCTTTCCTAGACTCCAGGTTGGTGCATCGAAGGAAAACTCTATGGGCTCAGTGACTGGAGTGAACGTCCTTCCTGGAACTTGAACTTGAACTTGAATCACCCAGCGATCCTCTTCTGGTAAAGTGGCGTTGTAGGTCCCGGTGAAGCTTGGTATTCCAATGTTATGGTACCTAGTGACTTCCTTCAAGTGGCGCCCAAAAGGGGTGTCTTCATCCGGTTGCGTGAACTTGATCCTTGCATCCGCCATCCTAAAGAGTAGAAAATGGAGAGGAGTTAGAAATGACAAGAGAGTAGTGATCTAGGGCTTTAGCTTAGTGGTCGTGTCCTACAGTCAGCGTGTGCTCTGATACCATCTTTGTAGCGACCAGACCTCAAACAGTCTGATCTCTGTGCATAAGTTTCATCCCTAGATCGGTAATGCTGACACACACAGTACTTGAAGGATTTATAACAGAGTAGCAATCACACACTTATTACATCGAATGTCTCAAAAGACAACTTATTACAATAAATATGGCTTAAGGCCATCTAATACGATAACAGCGGAAGGCTTGGAAGATAAAGTGAGTCCGTCAACTCCAACGGCATCACTGAGTGAAAGACCCCAACCTAAGACTCCTTACTCATCGTCTGAAAAGTCTGCAACATGATACGTTGCAGCCCGAAAACGGGTCAGCACATGGAATATGCTGGCAATGTAACACAAGAGAGTAATGAACAGAATAATGCTATCACTATATGCATATATGGCTGGTGGAGGCTGTATGGTTAATATGTTTTGCGAAAAGCCAATTTTTCCCTACTGCAAAGGAATAAGTTTTATTTAATATGGTGGAGGCTGGTGGAGACTTTCAGAAGCGTTAGCACCTTACGATGGGTAGACCGGTACACCTACATCCCCTACATCTGCTAGTCTACCACTGTAAGAGTTCACACGACTTAATAAACTATGCTAGAGCCCATAATAGCTTGTGGCTGCACACGGAAGTTTCTAGCATGAATAATCTAATGATCCCACGGTACCCCGGGATTTCCAAAAATACAGGCAACACTGGGTTCCCCAGGTGCCTCAATCCACCCAGATGTGTATTAAAGTTGCCACCTTAAGTTGAACCATTAAGTAACAATCTCACATCTGTCATGGAATACACTCAAACCCAATCCACGTCTACGAGCATAGCATAGCAATATAAGCAACGTAAAAGTAACTCGCGGGGTTTGATAATAAACAGGTGAATAGGTACTACCTCATCTACTTCCCAAAACCAACAATTTAAATCAGATCCTAACCATGCAATTGTTTGAGGATTGATCTAATGCAATACTGGGTAGTAAGAAGTATAATCAAAGTGTTACTTGCCTTGCTGACGATCCACGAAACCTAGAGACTCGTAGTAGCACGCTTCACACTCCGGGTACTCTATCGCAAACAAACAAGCGTACAATAAGCAATCAAGCAAAGGCACGGGTAAAACTAAAATAAGAGATCTAACCAGAAAGTTCAACTTAAGAACTCCGGTTTGCAAAAAGAATCAAATCAAACGAAGCAACAAAACTCAAACGGCGAAAGAAACAAGCTTCGTTTACTAATCTGGACTTAAGTCAAATTTTAAAGTAGCAAAAACTTGTTTAAGTTGGTTAAACAGAAAGAGGGTTTCGAGATGAAACTCTAGGCGCTTGAATCGCCTGATTCCGATAAACGAGCGAAAAGTTATACTAGAATGAAAATCGGATCAGAAATCGCGATCGAAAATAATCGCGGAAAATCCGAGAAAAAGAAAAACTGACGAACAGGCTAACGAACGAACGTTCGCTGTCTGCGGCTAAACGGTGAAAACCATTCGTTAAAACGAATGTACGGACGAACGTCCGCTAAATAAATAAACCGAAAAAACTAAAACCAATATGTTCTAAAAAAACGAAAACTAGGGTTTTCTAAAAAAACCGGATCGGTTTTCTAAGGAAAACCAGCAGCGGCGGCTACCTCGTCGGATCCGGCGGGGTCGGGGCTCCGGCGGGGCTGGGTGGCGTCGGCGGCGGCGGCGGAGGGCGGCGGCGCTAGGCGGCGAAAGGCGGCGGCGGCGCTAGGCGGCGGCGGCGGCTGCTGCTGCGGGCGGCGGGCGGAACAGGATGGTGGCGGCGGGGTGGGGCGGTATTTAAAGGGGGAGGGGTGGGGTCGGCTCTGGGAGGGGCACCGGGGCGGCGGCGGACTCCCGGACTCCGGTGGAGTTCGGCTCGGCCACGGCGGGCGCGAGCGAGGCGGCGAGCGGCTGGGCCGGCTGGGCCTTCGGCCCGGTTGGTCCGAACGGATTTTTTTATAAATAATTTCGCCGACACTTAAATAAATCCTGGAAAATAAAATAAAAATCTAAAAATACCAAAACAAATTTTCTCCGTCTAAATAAAATATTTAGAACAAGATGAACATTTTCTTGGCCCTAAAATGCAATTTTGAAAACGTGCAATTTTTCTAATGCAAATAAAATTGCAATAAAATCTAAATAAAACATTTATTTGATTTTAATATTTTTTCCTCTAATATTTCATCTATTTTGGAGAAGTCATTTTATCTCCTCTCATATATTTTTATTTCAGAAATATTAGGAAGGAAAAATAATCAAAACCAAATGATCCTCTTTTCAAAATTTGAGAAAACTCAAACATGAAAATAAAGAAATCCCCAACTCTCTCCGTGGGTCCTTGAGTTGCGTAGAATTTCTAGTATCAAGCCAAAATGCAATAAAATATGATAGAGTAAAATGCGAGCGCGGTGCTAATTCTTTTCTGAAAGTGTCACTTGGGTCCTAATTCTGTCAAAATGCATATCTGAGTCCCAAATCTTTTTAAGTTGTTCACGCGAGGTCCTAATCCCATCTGACCGCCGCTGACCTGTGCCACGTCGACACCAGAGGGCCCAGGTGGGAGTTTTCCCGCCCCTGGCGGTTGGGCTTATATGCAATTTGGCCCCTGATTAATCCGTCCTTCCCATTCCCCCGTCCCTAGGTCTTCTCCACCCCGCTCTGCTCGTTCCGCCGCCGCCCAGCACCATGTCCGCTGCCGCTAGCTCCTCTGCAGTGAAGCGCCACGGGAGGAAGTTGCTTGGTCCATCGCTGGCATCCATGGCCTTGGCAGCGCCGTCTCCACCGGCGGCATCTCCACTGAGGATAGTAGCTCATTCGGTGCAGCCGCCTGCGGGGATGCTGCCATTGGTACCTTGCCCTAGCTGCCACATTCGATCTACAATTCGTCTTGTGTCAAAATCGGAGGCAAATCCTGGTAGAATTTTCTACAAGTGCCCCAATCATCATGTAAGATTTTCTACGTGTGCCCCAATCGATTTGATGTTTCTGTGTTATTTTTTTGCTGAATTTAGTTACTCAATTTGTGTCAGATTCCACCAAATCCTTGCCAACATTATTACTGGGAAGATGGACCAGACAACTATTTTGATTTTTTGGTGAGAGGTGGGTACATCAGCCATGGATTGAGCAGTTTTGATTCGGCTGGTGTCATTGCAGGTGAAGAAATAGAGGTGCAAGAGGAATGTGCAGGAGCAATGCAGAGCACTGTTGAGACTGTGGTGAATGTAGATGTAGTGAAGAAGATCAATGAGCTCATTTTTCTTTGTAAGAGTATTCTCAGTGCACTTGTTGTACTGATTGCAGTAGTGGTGTATGTAGGTTTTAAGAAGTGATGTGCTAGTATGATGTATCCAGAGTTGATGTATCCACTGTTGATTTATCCAGATCTTGATCATCTACTGTGGTGATGAAATTGAAGTAAAATTTGGCAGCATTTTGTTTGTTTTTTTTGTACCGTGGCAGCATTTTTTCAATAGCATTGACAACACAAATAAATAGTAATTGAACTTAGAAGTAGTTTGAAAGATAGATAGATGGGTTCAACATTACAAAGTCTTGAAGTTGTGCAACCAAAATAGGAAATAGCATTACATTTCCACGGAACTACCCTTTTCCATGGTTTGTGTGAAACCCAAAGGCATTGTCAAATTGCATTGTCAAATGTCATATCTTTATGGTCGACAAACAACTGAAAATACTGAAATTTTGGGACAACTGCTGTCATGTGCAATGTGTCAGTGTCGCAGTCCACAATCCGGAGACCATCAGCTAGATTCTTTCCAGGGAGCAACCAATACAAAATGTAGTTCGATTGGTCACTATATCCTAATTGTTGCATAAAATCAGTGAGCCAGAGAGGAGACCATGTATCTACTTCACATCCATCAAACACAACATCTTTGCCATCAACATATGACTTTGACTTGCCAAATCCGCAAAAAAAACCATCATAATTAATTTCCACACTGAAAAGCTCCTCTTGTGGTCCTAGATTGCAAAGGATTCGGTCATTGATTCTGCCTAATGAGAAGAAGAAGGGGAACTAAATAGTAGGATTGGGATTAGGGTTACGAGAAATTACCATATCGCGGAGGAGGATCTCCAGGTCACCGTAGATGTGGCGCCATCCTAGGGTCGCCGTCACCGTCGCCCTCGCCGGACAACAGCCGCCGCCGCCACCCTTTTCTCACTGGAGCAGAGCCGCCGCCGTCAATCGCCCTGTTTTCTCCAGACAGGGAGAGGGAGAGGGTGGGGAAGAGGAAGGGGGGCCGCGAATGAAAGGGAATTAGGGTTAGAGGTTTTTTCTGCAAATATTCACGGCCGGTCGTTACCCCCCCCCCCCGGCCCTCTGGTGTCGAAGTGGACTGGTCAAAGTGCCACGCAAGCTGGTCAGCGTCGGTCAGACGGGATTAGGACCTCGCGTGAACAACTTAGAAAGATTTGGGACTCAGATATGCATTTTGAAAGAATTAGGACCCAAGTGACACTTTCAGGAAAGAATTAGGACCGCGCTTGCATTTACTCAATATGATATGCAATGATGATCTAATGTATAACATTCCAAATTGAAAATTTGGGATGTTACAGAACAGTAGCCCATTGAGGGGTGGTTGAATAGGACCCCGTGGAGAGGGCTGGTTGAATACTAGCCGGTGGAGGAGCGCGCGGTGGATGCTGGATGAACAGGAGCCCGTGGATGAACAGTCGGAGGTGGAGGCTGGAGGAGGTCCACGGTGGATGAACAGTAGCCCGTGGAGGCTGGAGGAGGTCGACGGTGGAGATGAACAGTATCCCGTGGAGTACCGTTTTGCGGTACGCCACACCCCTCCCGATGAACAGGACCCCCGTTTCGACCGTAGCACTCCAACACAAGTCCGTTTCCTCCGTTTTGCGGTACACCACACCCCTCTAGATCAACAGGACCCCATATCGACCGTAGGAGGTCCAACAGAAGTCCATTTCCTTCGTTTTGCGGTACGCCAGACCCCTCCCAATGAACAGGATCCCGTTTCAACCGTGGCCGGTCAAACACAAGGCCGTTGCCTCTATTCTGCGGTACGCCAGGCCTCGTTTGCATCGGCTGTTCTGTCCAAGCCGGTTGGTGATGTCTACTACGCCACCTTCTTCTTGTAGACGTTGTTGGGCCTCCAAGTGCAGAGGTTTGTAGGACAGTAGCAAATTTCCCTCAAGTGGATGACCTAAGATTTATCAATCCGTGGGAGGTGTAGGATGAAGATGGTCTCTCTCAAACAACCCTGCAACCAAATAACAAAGAGTCTCTTGTTGTTGGAAATATGCCCTAGAGGCAATAATAAAATGGTTATTATTATATTTCCTTGTTCATGATAATTGTCTATTGTTCATGCTATAATTGTGTTAACCGGAAATCGTAATACATGTGTGAATACATAGACCACAACATGTCCCTAGTGAGCCTCTAGTTGACTAGCTCGTTGATCAATAGATGGTTACGGTTTCCTAACCATGGACATAGGATGTCATTGATAACGGGATCACATCATTAGGATAATGATGTGATGGACAAGACCCAATCCTAAGCATAGCACAAGATCGTGTAGTTCGTCTGCTAAAGCTTTTCTAATGTCAAGTATCTTTTCCTTAGACCATGAGATTGTGCAACTCCCGGATACCGTAAGGGTACTTTGGGTGTGCCAAACGTCACAACGTAACTGGGTGGCTATAAAGGTACACTATGGGTATCCCCGAAAGTATCTGTTGGATTGGAACGAATCGAGACAGGGATTTGTCACTCCGTATGACGGAGAGGTATCTCTGGGCCCACTCGGTAAGACATCATCGTAATGAGCTTAATGTGACTAAGGGGTTGGTCACGGGATGATGTGTTACGGAATGAGTAAAGAGACTTGCCGTAACGAGATTGAACAAGGTATCGGTATACCGACGATCGAATATCGGGCAAGTGCTATATCGGTAGACAAAGGGAATCGTATACGGGATTGATTGAATCCTTGATGTCGTGGTTCATCCGATGAGATCACCGTGGAACATGTGGGAGCCAACATGGGTATCCAGATCCCGCTGTTGGTTATTGGCCGGAGAGATGTCTCGGTCATGTCTGCATAGTTCCAGAACCCGTAGGGTCTACACACTTAAGGTTCGATGATGCTAGGGTTATAGGGAATAGATGTAAGTGGTTAAATGTTGTTCGGAGTCCTGGATGAGAACCCGGACATCACAAGGAGTTCCGGAATGGTCCGGAGGTGAAGATTTATATATGGGAAGTCCAGTTTCAGTCACTGGAAAGGTTTCGGGGTTTATCGGTATTGTACCGGGACCACCGAAGGGGTTCCGAGGGTCCATCGGGAGGGTCCACCTGCCCCGAAGGACCTAATGGGCTGTAGTTGGGTGGGAACCAGCCCCTTAGTAGGCTGGTGCGCCCCCCCCCCCAAGGGCCCAAGGCGCCTATGGATGGAAACCCTAGGGGGCCGCTGCCCCCCCGGGGGCGGGCGCCCCCCTAGTTGGAAACCCTAAGGGGGCCGCTGCCTCCCCGAGGGGCCGCCGCCCCCCCTCTAGATGGATCTAGGAGGCCGCCTCCCTCCCCTTCCCCTATATATAGTGGGGGTTTTGGGGCTGCCAGAGACATGAGTGTCCCCCTCTCTTGGCGCAGCCCTACCCTTCTCCCTCCTCGTCTCTCGCAGTGCTTGGCGAAGCCCTACTGGAGTGCCACGCTCGTCCACCACCACCACGCCGTCGTGCTGCTGCTGGATGGAGTCTTCCCCAACCTCTCCCTCTCTCCTTGCTGGATCAAGGCGTGGGAGACGTCACCGGGCTGCACGTGTGTTGAACGCGGGGGCACCGTTGTTCGGTGCTTAGATCGGATTCGGCCACGATCTGAATCGCTTCGTGTACGACTCCGCCGACCGCGTTCTTGCAACGCTTCCGCATCGTGATCTTCAAAGGTATGAAGATGCACTCCCCTCTCGTTGCTAGTAAGCTCCATAGATTGATCTTGGTGATGCGTAGAAATTTTTTAATTTCTGCAATGATCCCCAACACTGGCATCATGAGCTAGGTATATGCGTAGTTTCTATGCACGAGTAGAATACAAGTTGTTGTGGGCGTCGATTTTTGTCAATTTACTTGTTGTTACTAGTCTTATCTTGATTCAGCGGCATCGTGGGATGAAGCGGCCCGGACCGACCTTACTCGTACGCTTACGTGACACAGGTTCCACCGACTGACATGCACTAGTTGCATAAGGTGGCTAGCGGGTGTCTGTCTCTCCCACTTTAGTCGGATCGGATTCGATGAAAAGGGTCCTTATGAAGGGTAAATAGAAATTGGCATATCATGTTGTGGTTTTGGCGTAGGTAAGAAACGTTCTTGCTAAGAAACTTATAGCAGCCACATAAAAATTTGCAACAACAATTAGAGGACGTCTAACTTGTTTTTGCAGCATATGCTGTGTGATGTGATATGGCCAAAAGGATGTGATGAATGATATATGTGTTGTATGAGATTGATCATGTTCTTGTAATAGGAATCACGACTTGCATGTCGATGAGTATGACAACCGGCAGGAGCCATAGGAGTTGTCTTAATTTATTTATGACCTGTGTGTCAACATAAACGTCATGTAATTACTTTACTTTATTGCTAAACCGTTAGCCATAGTAGTAGAAGTAATAGTTGATGAGACAACTTCATGAAGACACGGTGATGGAGATCATGGTGTCATGCTGGTGACGATGATGATCATGGCGCCCCGAAGATGAAGATCAAAAGGAGCAAAATGATATTGGCCATATCATGTCACTATTTGATTGCATGTGATGTTTATCATGTTTTTACATCTTATTTGCTTAGAACGACGGTAGCATAAATAAGATGATCCCTCATTAAAATATCAAGAATTGTGTTCCCCCTAACTGTGCACCGTTGCTAAGGTCCGTTGTTCCGAAGCACCACGTGATGATCGGGTGTGATAGGTTCTAACGTTCGCATACAACGGGTGTAAGCCAGATTTACACACGCAATACACTTAGGTTGACTTGACGAGCCTAGCATGTACAGACATGGCCTCGGAACACGGAAGACCGAAAGGTCGAACATGAGTCGTATAGAAGATACGATCAACATGAAGATGTTCACCGATGATGACTAGTCCGTCTCACGTGATGATCGGACACGGCCTAGTTGACTCGGATCATGTATCACTTAGATGACTAGAGGGATGTCTATCTGAGTGGGAGTTCATTAAATAATTTGATTAGATGAACTTAATTATCATGAACATAGTCTAAAACTTTGCAATATGTCTTGTAGATCAAATGGCCCACGCTAATGTTGCCCTCAACTTCAACGCGTTCCTAGAGAAAACCAAGCTGAAAGACGATGGTAGCAACTACACGGACTGGGTCCGTAACCTGAGGATTATCCTCATAGCTGCCAAGAAAGCATATGTCCTTGATGCACCGCTAGGTGAAGCACCTGTTTTCCCAGCAACTCAAGACGTTATGAACGCCTGGCAGTCGCGTAGTGATGATTACTCCCTGGTTCAGTGCGGCATGCTTTACAGCTTAGAACCGGGGCTCCAAAAGCGTTTTGAGCAGCACGGAGCATATGAGATGTTCCAAGAGCTGAAAATGGTTTTCCAAGCTCATGCCCGGGTCGAGAGATATGAAGTCTCCGACAAGTTCTACAGTTGTAAGATGGAGGAGAATAGTTCTGTCAGCGAGCACATACTCAAAATGTCTGGGTTGCACAACCGCTTATCTCAGCTGGGAGTTAATCTCCCGGATGATGCGGTCGTTGACAGAATCCTTCAGTCGCTCCCACCTAGCTACAAGAGCTTTGTGATGAACTTCAATATGCAGGGGATGGAAAAGACCATTCCTGAGGTATATTCAATGCTGAAATCAGCGGAGGTGGAGATCAAAAAGGAACATCAAGTGTTGATGGTGAATAAAACCACTAAGTTCAAGAAAGGCAAGGGTAAGAAGAACTTCAAGAAGGATGGCAAGGGAGTTGCCGCGCCCGGTAAGCCAGTTGCCGGGAAGAAGCCAAAGCATGGACCCAAGCCTGAGACTGAGTGCTTTTATTGCAAGGGAAACGGTCACTGGAAGCGGAACTGCCCCAAGTACTTAGCGGATAAGAAGGCCGGCAATACCAAAGGTATATGTGATATACATGTTATTGATGTGTACCTAACCAGCGCTCGTAGTAGCTCCTGGGTATTTGATACCGGTGCGGTTGCTCATATTTGTAACTCAAAACAGGAGCTGCGGAATAAGCAGAGACTGGCGAAGGACGAGGTGACGATGCGCGTCGGGAATGGTTCCAAGGTCGATGTGATCGCCGTCGGCACGCTACCTCTACATTTACCTACGGGATTAGTTTTAAACCTCAATAATTGTTATTTAGTACCAGCTTTGAGCATGAACATTGTATCTGGATCTCGTTTAATGCGAGATGGCTACTCATTTAAATCTGAGAATAATGGTTGTTCTATTTATATGAGAGACATGTTTTATGGTCATGCCCCGCTGGTCAATGGTTTATTCTTATTTAATCTCGAACGTGATGTTACACATATTCATAGTGTGAATGCCAAAAGATGTAAGGTTGATAATGATAGTCCCACATACTTGTGGCACTGCCGCCTTGGTCACATTGGTGTCAAACGCATGAAGAAACTCCATGCAGATGGACTTTTGGAGTCTCTTGATTATGAATCATTTGACACGTGCGAACCATGCCTCATGGGCAAAATGACCAAGACTCCGTTCTACGGAACAATGGAGCGAGCAACCAACTTATTGGAAATCATACATACTGATGTGTGCGGTCCAATGAGCGCTGAGGCTCGCGGTGGTTATCGCTATGTTCTCACCCTCACGGATGATTTAAGTAGATATGGGTATGTCTACTTAATGAAACACAAGTCTGAGACCTTTGAAAAGTTCAAGGAATTTCAGAGTGAGGTTGAGAATCAACGTGACAGGAAAATCAAGTTCTTACGATCAGATCGTGGGGGAGAATATTTGAGTCACGATTTGGCACACACTTAAGGAAATGTGGAATTGTTTCACAACTCATGCCGCCTGGAACACCTCAGCGTAATGGTGCGTCCGAACGTCGTAATCGCACTCTATTGGATATGGTGCGATCTATGATGTCTCTTACCGATCTACCGCTATCATTTTGGGGTTATGCTATAGAGACTGCGGCATTCACTTTAAATAGGGCTCCGTCGAAATCCGTTGAGACGACACCGTATGAATTGTGGTTTGGGAAGAAACCTAAGCTGTCGTTTCTGAAAGTTTGGGGATGCGATGCTTATGTCAAGAAACTTCAACCTGAAAAGCTCGAACCCAAATCGGGAAAATGCGTCTTCATAGGATACCCTAAGGAAACTATTGGGTATACCTTCTACCTCAGATTCGAAGGCAAGATCTTTGTTGCCAAGAATGGATCATTTCTAGAGAAAGAGTTTCTCTCGAAAGAAGTAAGTGGGAGGAAAGTATAACTTGATGAAGTATTGCCTCTTGAACCGGAGAGTAGCGTAGCTCAAGAAAATGCTTCTGTGGTGCCTGCACCGACTAGAGAGGAAGTTAATGGTGATGATCATGAAACTTCAGATCAAGTTGCTACTGAACTTCGTAGGTCCACAAGGACACGTTCCGCACCAGAGTGGTATGGCAACCCTGTCCTGGAAATCATGTTGTTAGACAATGGTGAACCTTTGAACTATGAAGAAGCGATGGCGGGCCCGGATTCTGACAAATGGCTTGAAGCCATGGAATCCGAGATAGGATCCATGTATGAAAACAAAGTATGGACTTTGACGGACTTGCCCGATGATCGGCGAGCCATAGAAAATAAATGGATCTTTAAGAAGAACACGGACGTGGATGGCAATGTGACCATCTATAAAGCTCGGCTTGTCGCTAAGGATTATCGACAAGTTCAAGGGGTTGACTACGATGAGACCTTCTCACCCGTAGCGAAGCTGAAGTCTATCCAAATCATGTTAGCAATTGTCGCATTCTATGATTATGAGATATGGCAAATGGACGTCAAAACGGCATTCCTTAATGGTTTCCTTAAGGAAGAATTGTATATGATGCAGCCGGAAGGTTTTGTCGATCCTAAGAATGCCGACAAGGTATGCAAGCTCCAACGCTCGATCTATGGGCTGGTGAAAGCATCTCGGAGCTGGAACATTCGTTTTGATGAGATGATCAAAGCGTTTGGGTTTACGCAGATTTATGGAGAAGCCTGTGTTTACAAGAAAGTGAGTGGGAGCTCTGTAGCATTTCTCGTATTGTATGTGGACGACATACTATTGATGGGAAATAATATAGAACTCTTGGAAAGCATAAAGGCCTACTTGAATAAGTGTTTTTCAATGAAGGACCTTAGAGAAGTTGCTTATATATTAGGCATCAAGATCTATAGAGATAGATCGAGACGCCTCATTGGTCTTTCACAAAGCACATACCTTGACAAGATATTGAAGAAGTTCAATATGGATCAGTCAAAGAAGGGGTTCTTGCCTGTATTGCAAGGTGTGAGATTGAGCGCGGCTCAATGCCCGACCACGGCAGAAGATAGAGAAAAGATGAGTGTCATCCCCTATGCCTCGGCCATAGGGTCTATTATGTATGCCATGCTGTGTACCAGAACTGATGTAAACCTTGTCGTAAGTTTGGTAGGAAGGTACCAAAGTAATCCCGACATGGAACACTGGACAGCGGTCAAGAATATCCTGTAGTACCAGAAAAGGACTAAGGATATGTTTCTCGTTTGTGGAGGTGATGAAGAGGTCGTCGTAAAGGGTTACGTCGATGCTAGTTTCGACACAGATCTGGATGACTCCAAACCACAAACCGGATATGTGTATATTTTGAATGGTGGGGCAGTCAGCTGGTGCAGTTGCAAGCAAAGCGTCGTGGCGGGATCTACATGTGAAGCAGAGTACATGGCAGCCTCGGAGGCAGCACATGAAGCAATCTGGATGAAGGAGTTCATTACCGACCTAGGATTTATTCCCAATGCGCCGGGCCCGATGACTCTCTTCTGTGACAACACTGGAGCTATTGCCCTTGCCAAGGAGCCCAGGTTTCACAAGAAGACCAGGCATATCAAGCGTCGCTTCAACTCCGTTCATGAAAATGTTCAAGATGGAGACATAGAGATTTATAAAGTGCATACGGACCTGAATGTCGCAGATCCGTTGACTAAACCTCTTCCACATGCAAAGCATGACCAACACCAGAACTCTATGGGTGTTCGATTCATCACAATGTAACTAGGTTATTGACTCTAGTGCAAGTGGGAGACTGTTGGAAATATGCCCTAGAGGCAATAATAAAATGGTTATTATTATATTTCCTTGTTCATGATAATTGTCTATTATTCATGCTATAATTGTCTTATCCGGAATCGTAATACATGTGTGAATACATAGACCACAACATGTCCCTAGTGAGCCTCTAGTTGACTAGCTCGTTCATCAACAGATGGTTACGGTTTCCTAACCATGGACATAGGATATCATTGATAACGGGATCACATCATTAGGATAATGATGTGATGGACAAGACCCAATCCTAAGCATAGCACAAGATCGTGTAGTTCGTCTGCTAAAGCTTTTCTAATGTTAAGTATCTTTTCCTTAGACCATGAGATTGTGCAACTCCCGGATACCGTAAGGGTACTTTGGGTGTGCCAAATGTCACAACGTAACTGGGTGGCTATAAAGGTACACTACGGGTTGGGTTGGCACGAATCGAGACTGGGATTTGTCACTCCGTATGACGGAGAGGTATCTTTGGGCCCACTCGGTAAGACATCATCGTAATGAGCTCAATGTGTCTGAGGGGTTGGTCACGGGATGATGTGTTACGGAACGAGTAAAGAGACTTGCCGTAACGAGATTGAACAAGGTATCGGTATACCGACGATCGAATATCGGGCAAGTGATATATCGGTAGACAAAGGGAATCGTATACGGGATTGATTGAATCCTTGATGTCGTGGTTCATCCGATGAGATCACCATGGAACATGTGGGAGCCAACATGGGTATCCAGATCCCGCTGTTGGTTATTGGCCGGAGATATGTCTAGGTCATGTCTACACACCTAAGGTTCGATGACGCTAGGGTTATAGGGAATAGATGTACGTGGTTACCGAATGTTGTTCGGAGTCCCGGATGAGATCCCGGACGTCACGAGGAGTTCCGGAATGGTCCGGAGGTGAAGCTTTATATATGGGAAGTCCAGTTCCAGTTACCGGAAAGGTTTCGAGGTTTATTTGTGTTGTATCGGGACCACCGAAGGGGTTCCGGGGGTCCACCGGGAGGGTCCACCTACCCCGAAGGACCTAATGGGCTGTAGTTGGGTGGGAACCAGCCTCTTAGTGGGCTGGTGCGCCCCCAAGGGCCCAAGGCGCCTAGGGTTGGAAACCCTAGGGGGCCGCTGCCCCCCCCCCGGGGGCGGGCGCCCCCTAGTCGGAAACCCCAAGGGGGCCGCTGCCCCCCCCGAGGGGCCGCATCCCCCCCTCTAGATGGATCTAGGGGGCCGGCCCCCTCCCCTTCCCCTATATATAGTGGGGGTTTTGGGGCTGCTAGAGACACGAGTCTCCCTCTCTCTTGGCGCAGCCCTACCCCTCTGCCTCCCCGTCTCTCGCAGTGCTTGGCGAAGCCCTGCTGGAGTGCCACGCTCCTCCAGCACCACCACGCCATCATGCTGCTGCTGGACGGAGTCTTCCCCAACCTCTCCCTCTCTGCTTACTGGATCAAGGCGCGGGAGACGTCAGCGGGCTGCACGTGTGTTGAACGCGGAGGCATCGTTGTTCGGTGCTTAGATCGGACTCGGCCACGATCTGAATCGCTTCGTGTACGACTCCACCGAACGCGTTCTTGCAACGCTTCTGCATCGCGATCTTCAAAGGTATGAAGATGCACTCCCCTCTCGTTGCTAGTAAGCTCCATAGATTGATCTTGGTGATGCGTAGCAAAATTTTAATTTCTGCAACGATCCCCAACACTTGTGTCCCCAACACACCCAATACAATGGTAAATTGTATAGGTGCACTAGTTCGGCGAAGAGATGGTGATACAAGTGCAATATGGATGGTAGATATATGTTTTTGTAATCTGAAAATATAAAAACGGCAAGGTAACTAATGATAAAAGTGAGCACAAACGGTATTGCAATGCTAGGAAACAAGGCCTAGGGTTCATACTTTCACTAGTGCAAGTTCTCTCAACAATAATAACATAATTGGATCATATAACTATCCCTCAACATGCAAACATAGAGTCACTCCAAAGTCACTAGTAGCGGAGAACAAACGAAGAGATTATTGTAGGGTACGAAACCACCTCAAAGTTATCCTTTCTGATCGATCTATTCAAGAGTCCGTAGTAAATTAACACGAAGCTATTCTTTCCGTTCAATCTATCCTAGAGTTCGTACTAGAATAACACCTTAAGACACAAATCAACCAAAACCCTAATGTCACCTAGATACTCCAATGTCACCTCAAGTATCCGCGGGCATGATTATACGATATGCATCACACAATCTCAGATTCATCTATTCAAACCAACACAAAGTACTTCAAAGAGTGCCCCAAAGTTTCTACCGGAGAGTCAAGATGAAAACGTGTGCCAACCCCTATGCATAAGTTCACAAGGTCACTGAACCCGCAAGTTGATCACCAAAACATACATCAAGTAGATCACGTGAATATCCCATTGTCACCACAGATAAGCACATGCAAGACATACATCAAGTGTTCTCAAATCCTTAAAGACTCAATCCGATAAGATAACTTCAAAGGGAAAACTCAATCCATTACAAGAGAGTAGAGGGGGAGAAACATCATAAGATCCAACTATAATTGCAAAGCTCGCGATACATCAAGATCATGCCGAATCAAGAACACGAGAGAGAGAGAGAGAGAGAGAGATCAAACACATAGCTATTGGTACATACCCTCAGCCCCGAGGGTGAACTACTCCCTCCTCGTCATGGAGAGCGCTGGGATGATGAAGATGGCCACCGGTGAGGGATCCCCCCTCCGGCAGGTTGCCGGAAGAGGTTCCCTATTGGTTTTTGGTGGCTACAGAGGCTTGCGGTGGCGGAACTCCTGATCTAGGTTATGTTCTGGAAGTTTGGGTATATATAAGAGGTGTTGGCGTCGGGAACAAGTCAGGGGGGTCTCCGAGGCGGCCACGAGGTAGGGGGCGCACCCAGGGGGTAGGGCGTGCCCCCACCCTCGTGGGTGCCTCGGGACTCTTCTGGTGCATCTCCGATACTCCGTGGGCTTCTTCTGGTCCAAAAATAACCTCCATGAAATTTCAGGTCAATTGGACTCCTTTCGGTTTTCCTTTTCTGCGATATTCAAAAACAAGGAAAAAACAGAAACTGGCACCGGGCTCTAGGTTAATAGGTTAGTCCCAAAAATAATATAAAAGAGCATATTAAAGCCCATTAAACATCCAAAATAGATAATATAATAGCATGGAACAATCTAAAATTAGAGATACGTTGGAGACGTATCAGCATCCCCAAGCTTAATTCCTGCTCGTCCTCGAGTAGGTAAATGATAAAAACAGAATTTTTGATGTGGAATGCTCCCTAACGTAATTTTCAATATAATTTCCTTTATTGTGGCATGAATGTTCAGATCCGAAAGATTCAAGACAAAAGTTTAATATTGACATAAAAACAATAATACTTCCAGCATACTAACAAAGTAATCATGTCTTCTCAAAATAACATGGCCAAAGAAAGTTCATCCCTACAAAATCATATAGTTTGGCTATGCTCCATCTTTGTCACACAAAATATTCAAATCATGCACAACCCCGGTTTCACCCAAGCAATTGTTTCATACTTTATTCTTTTCAAACTTTTTCAACTTTCACGCAATACATGAGCGTGAGCCATGGACATAGCACTGTAGGTGGAATAGAATATGATAATGTGGGGTTGTGTGGAGAAGACAAAAAGGGAGAAAGTCTCACATTGACGCGGCTAATCAACGGGCTATGGAGATTCCCATCAATTGATGTCAATGCAAGGAGTAGGGATTGCCATGCAACGGATGCACTAGAGCTATAAATGTATGAAAGCTCAACAAAAGAAACTAAGTGGGTGTGCATCCAACTTGATTGCTCACGAAGACCTAGGGCATTTGAGGAAGCCCATTGTTGGAATATACAAGCCAAGTTCTATAATGAAAATTCGAACTAGTATATGAAAGTGACAAAATAAGAGACTCTCTATCATGAAGATCATGGTGCTACTTTGAAGCACAAGTGTGGAAAAAAAAGATAGTAGCATTGTCCTTTTTTGGCCTTTTTTTATTTAGCCTTTCTCTTTTTTATTTGTCCTTTCCTTTTTTTTGGCCTTTTTTTTCTTTCAAGGGACAATGCTCTAATAATGATGATCATCACACTTCTATTTATTTACAACTCAAGGATTACAACTCGATACTAGAACAAAATATGACTCTATATGAATGCCTCCGGCGGTGTGCCGGGATGGGCAATGAATCAAGAGTGACATATATGAAATAATATGCATGGTGGCTTTGCCACAAATATGATGTCAACTACATGATCATGCAAAGCAATATGATAATGATGAAGCGTATCATATGGAACGGTGGAAAGTTGCATGGCACTATATCTCAGAATGGCTATGGAAATGCCATAATAGGTAGGTATGGTGGCTGTTTTGAGGAAGATATAAGGAGGTTTATGTGTGATAGAGCGTATCATATGGGGTTTGGATGCACCGGCGAAGTTTGCACCAACTCTCAAGGTGAGAAAGGGCAATGCACGGTACCGAAGAGGCTAGCAATGATGGAAGGGTGAGAGTGCGTATAATCCATGGACTCAACATTAGTCATAAAGAACTCACATACTTATTGCAAAAATCTACAAGCCATCAAAACCAAGCACTACACGCATGCTCCTAGGGGAAGGGTTGGTAGGAGTTAACCATCGCGTGATCTCGACCTCCACACAAAGGATGACAATCAAAGAAATACCTCATGCTTCAAATTTGTTACACAACGGTTACCATACGTGCATGCTACGGGACTTGCAAACCTCAACACAAGTATTTCTCAAATTCACAACTATCCTACTAGCATGACTCTAATATCACCATCCTCATATCTCAAAACGATCATCAAGCATCAAACTTCTCATAGTATTCAACGCACTTTATATGAAAGTATTTATTATACCCATCTTGGATGCCCATCATATCATGACTAGTTTTATAGCCAAAGCAAATTAACATGCTGTTCTAAAAGACTCTCAAAATAATATAAGTGAAGCATGAGAGTTCAACTATTTCTTCAAAATAAAACCACCACCGTGCTCTAAAAGGATATAAGTGAAGCACTAGAGCAAATGACAAACTACTCCGAAAGATATAAGTGAAGATCGATGAGTAGTCGAATAATTATGCAACTATGTGAAGACTCTCTAACATTTAAGAATTTAAGATCTTGGGATATTATTCAAACAGCAAGCAAAACAAAATAAAACGACATTTCAAGGATAGCACTCATCATGTGAAGAATCAAAAACTTAGGCTCAACCGATACTAACCGATAATTGTTGAAGAAGAAAGGTGGGATGCCTACCGGGGCATCCCCAAGCTTAGATGCTTGAGACTTCTTGTGTTGGGGTGCCTTGGGCATCCCCAAGATTGAGCTTTTGTGTCTCCTTAATTCCTCTCATATCACGGTTTCCTAAATCTCGAAAGCTTCATCCACACCAAACTCAACAAGAACTCATGAGATAAGTTAGTATAAACCAATGCAAAAACCTTATCATTTTCTACTGTAGCAAATCACTAAAATTATTATTAAACATTGCATACTAAATGCCTCTGCATATTTAATACTCCTATCCTCAAATAGAATCATTAAACAAGCAAACATATGCAAACAATGCAAACATAACAGCAATCTGCCAAAACAGTACAGTCTGTAAAGAATGCAAGATTAATCATACTTCCTAACTCCAAACATTATGAAATTATACCACACTGTAGAAAATTATCAGAGCTTATTATGCAAAAAGTTTCAACATTTTATCATATTCTAGCTTTTCTAGGGAATTTTTGCAACAGCGATAAACTTTCTATTTTGAAACAGCAACATGTATCCTTGCAAAATAAGCATGGTAAGGGCTATCCTTGACATTTTTATTGAAAATAAAGATGCAACATTAATCTAAATAACAGAAAGCAAATCCTAACAAAATAAATTGATGCTCCAAGTAAAACACATATCATGTGGTGAATAAAAATGTAGCTCCAAGTAAGGTTACCAATGAACAAAGACGAAAGAGGGGATGCCTTCCGGGGCATCCCCAAGCTTAGGCTCTTGGTTATCCTTGAATACTACCTTGGGGGGCCTTGGGAATCCCCAAGATTAGGCTCTTTCCACTCCTTATTCCGTAGTCTATCGAAACTTCACCCAAGACTTGAAAACTTCACAACATAAAACTCAACAGAAAATCTTATGAGCTCCGTTAGTATAAGAAAATAAAACCACCACTTAGGTACTGTTGTGAACTCATTATAAATTCATATTGGTGTAATATCTACTGTATTCCAACTTCTCTATGGTTCATACCCTCCGATACTACTCATAGATTCATGAAAATAAGCAAACAACACATAGAAAACAGAATCTGTCAAAAACAGAACAGTCTGTAGCAATCTGTAACTTTCGAATACTTCTGTAGCTCCTAAAATCCTGAGAAATTAGGAAGTCCTAAGCAATTTGTTTATTAATCTTCTGCAAAAATAATCAGATCAAAAGCATGTTTCTGTGAATTATCAAAACTAATTTACTGGGCGCAGAAGTTTCTGAATTTTAGCAGGATCAACACAACTATCACCGTAAGCTATCCTAAAGGTCTTACTTGGCACTTTATTGAAACAAAAGCTATAAAACATGATTACTACAGTAGCATAATCATGTGAAAACACAAAAACAGTAAAGGTAAATATTGGGTTGTCTCCCAACAAGCGCTTTTCTTTAATGCCTTTTTAGCTAGGCATGATGATTTCAATGATGCTCACATAAAAGATAAGAATTGAAACACAAGGAGAGCATCATGAAGAATATGACTAGCGCATTTAAGTCTAACCCACTTCCTATGCATAGGGATTTTGTGAGCAAATAATTATGGGAGCAAGAATCAACTAGCATAGGAAGGTAAAACAAGCATAACTTCAAGATTTTCAACACATAGAGAGGAAACTTGGTATTATTGCAATTCCTACAAGCATATGTTCCTCCCTCATAATAAATTTCAGTAGCATCATGAATGAATTCAACAATATAACCATCACATAAAGCATTCCTTTCATGATCTACGTGCATATAAATTTTATTACTCTCCACATAAGCAAACTTCTTCTCATGAATAGTAGTGGGAGCAAACTCAACAAAATAATTATCATGTGAAGCATAATCCAATTGAAAATTAAAATCATGATGACAAGTTTCATGGTTATCTTTATTCTTTATAGCATATGTGTCATCACAATAATCATCATAAATAGCAGGCATGCTTTCATTATAATAAATTCGCTCATCAAAACTTGGGGGACTAAACATATCATCTTCATCAAACATAGCATCCCCAAGCTTGTGGCTCTGCATATCATTAGCATCATGGGTATTCAAAGAATTCATACTAATAACATTGCAATCATGCTCATCATTCAAAGATTTAGTGCCAAACATTTTAATACATTCTTCCTCTAGCAACTGAGCACAATTATCGGAATCCTTATTTTCACGGAAGACATTAAAAAGATGAAGCATATGAGGCACCCTCAATTCCATTTTTTTAGTTTCTTTTATAGACTAAACTAGTGATAAAACAAGAAACAAAAACATTTGATTGCAAGATCTAAAGATATACCTTCAAGCACTAAACTCCCCGGCAACGGCGCCAGAAATTGCTTGATGTCTACTACGCAACCTTATTCTTGTAGACGTTGTTGGGCCTCCAAGTGCAGAGGTTTGTAGGACAGTAGCAAATTTCCCTCAAGTGGATGACCTAAGGTTTATCAATCCGTGGGAGGTGTAGGATGAAGATGGTCTGTCTCAAACAACCCTGCAACCAAATAACAAAGAGTCTCTGGTGTCCCCAACACACCCAATATAATGGTAAATTGTATAGGTGCACTAGTTCGGCGAAAAGATGGTGATACAAGTGCAATATGGATGGTAGATATAGGTTTTTGTAATCTGAAAATATAAAAATAGCAAGGTAACTAATGATAAAAGTGAGCACAAACAGTATTGCAATGCTAGGAAACAAGGCCTAGGGTTCATGCTTTCACTAGTGCAAGTTCTCTCAACAATAATAACATAATTGGATCATATAACTATCCCTCAAATTGCAACAAAGAGTCACTCCAAAGTCACTAATAGCGGAGAACAAACGAAGAGATTATTGTAGGGTACGAAACCACCTCAAAGTTATCTTTCTCATCGATCTATTCAAGAATCCGTAGTAAAATAACATGAAGCTATTCTTTCCGTTCGATCTATCCTAGAGTTCGTACTATAATAACACCTTAAGACACAAATCAACCAAAACCCTAATGTCACCTAGATACTCCAATGTCACCTCAAGTATCCGCGGGTATGATTATACGATATGCATCACACAATCTCAGATTCATCTATTCAAACCAACACAAAGTACTTCAAAGAGTGCCCCAAAGTTTCTACCGGAGAGCCAAGACGAAAACATGTGCCAACCCCTATGCATAAGTTCACAAGGTCACTGAACCCACAAGTTGATCACCAAAACATACATCAAGTAGATCACGTGAATATCCCATTGTCACCACAGATAAGCACTTGCAAGACATACATCAAGTGTTCTCAAATCCTTAAAGACTCAATCCGATAAGATAACTTCAAAGGGAAAACTCAATCCATTACAAGAGAGTAGAGGGGGAGAAACATCATAAGATCCAACTATAATAGCAAAGCTCGCGATACATCAAGATCGTGCCAAATCAAGAACACGAGAGAGAGAGAGAGATCAAACACATAGCTACTGGTACATAACCTCAGCCCCAAGGGTGAACTACTCCCTCCTCGTCATGGAGAGTGCCGGGATGATGAATATGGCCGCCGGTGTGGGATCCCCCCTCCGGCAGGGTGCCGGAACAGGGTCCCGATTAGTTTTTGGTGGCTACAGAGGCTTCCGGCAGCGGAACTCCCGATCTAGGTTATGTTCTGGAAGTTTGGGTATATATAAGAGGTGTTGGCATTGTGAAGAAGTCAGGGGGGTCGCCGAGGCGGCCACGAGGTAGGGGGCGCGCCCAGAGGGTAGGGTGCGCCCCCACCCTCGTGGGTGCCTCGGGACTCTTCTGGTCCATCTCCGATACTCCGTGGGCTTCTTCTGGTCCAAAAATAATCTCCGTGAAATTTTAGGTCAATTGGACTCCGTTTGGTTTTCCGTTTCTGCGATATTCAAAAACAAGTAAAAAACAGATACTGGCACTGGGCTCTAGGTTAATAGGTTAGTCCCAAAAATAATATAAAAGAGCATATTAAAGCCCATTAAACATCCAAAACAGATAATATAATAGCATGGAACAATCAAAAATTATAGATACGTTGGAGACGTATCAGTTGGCTTCCGATGAACACGACGACACATTCCGTTCCGACCCAGCCGGTTGGCTCCCCATGAACACGACGACGACGCAGTTTCTCCGTTCCGACCCAGCCATGTACAAGAGCTCTGGCCGTACGTATGCGTGAGTAGGCGTTCGAGACCCCGCCTGTATGTACGTACGTGGCCATATTTACTTTCTTGCACCCTGGCCGCTGTACGTATGTGTACATGCTACGTGCGCGCCTCTCCTACAACACGTGCGCGCCTCTACTACGACACGTGCCCTTCCTTACACGGTCATGGTTCATCGCTGCAGTGTGCAGACAGGACGATCGTATGTACGTACACGTTCACGACCAGAATGACAACGCTACGGACGCTTCGACCAGGTGGGTCCCGACTGTCAGGCACTTCCTTGCGTGCGAACATGTAGCTGGTGGGTCCTAGCAGTCAGGGGGCAAATCATTTTTTGCCCATAATATGGACGCACTTCCTTGCATGCGAAGATGTAGCTGGTGGGTCCCAGCAGTCAGGGGGAAACATTTTTTCCGCAAAATACGGTGGCCCGTCCGGTGGGTCCCTGCTGTCAGGTGGAGGAATCATTATTTTGCGCATAATAAGGAGGCACTTCCTTGCTGCGGCCGTGGACCCAGCTGCCTCTCCACGTACAGTACTCTTCCGATGGAAGTCGTTCCTTGACCACGTTGACCACGCCGCGCCGAGAGCACCAGGGCGGTGGACGACAGCGAGGTCTAGGAAGGGGACGAAGCGGAGCCGGGGAAGGCGCGACAGTGGAAGCCCACGCGGAGAGGAGTACGAGGGTTCACTGGTTCAGCTACGGTGTGCGGCTGCCATCGCCGCAGAATAACAGGGGGTGTGGGTGAGTAGAGGGATGCCCTGGCCAGCGGTGGGAGTAGTATGGGGTGGTGAGACCTGCGCGGCAGCACAACCGGCCACGGGAGGCGGGAGCAGGCGGTACCGCCGGCGCTGGATTTGGCGGCTGGAGTAAGAAGATCAGAGATTGAAGAAACACGACGGCCGTTGGATTGACATCCAACGGTTACGTCTGCTAGAATCGTTTGTTGACGTATATAATAAGTAAAAAAATATTGCATACGCATCAACTTAATAGGCCCACAAGTCATACCATTCCCTATTTTTTTAATAATTTATATATAGCTCATTGCAACTTCTTATGCAATTTATTGTAGTCCGTTTTTTTGTTGGCCAGGGCCAGGGTTAAAAATTTAAACGAAATTTCGCATATTTTTTGGGTTCCAAACTATTTTTAATACCGAAATGTCGAGTGCTACCTCTTGATCATGCGTTGGTTTTCCCTTGACGAGTAAAGGGTGATGCAGCAAAGTAGCGTAAGTATTTCCCTTAGTTTTTTAGAACAAAGGTATCAATCCAGTAGGAGATTACACGGAAATCCCTAGTACCTGCACAAACAATTAAGAACCTTGCAACCAAGGCGATAAAGGGGTTATCAATCCCTTCACGGCCACTTGCAAAAGTGAGATCTTATAAAGATAATAAGATAAATATTTTTGGTATTTTTGTTGTATAGATTGGAAAATAAAGATTGCGAAATAAACGGCGACAGAAATAGCTAGATGACGGGAAACTAATATAATGTAAAGTAGACCCGGGGCCATAGGTTTCACTAGTGGCTTCTCTCATGATAGCATATATTACGGTGGGTGAACAAATTACTGCCGAGCAATTGATAGAAAAGTGCATAGTTATGAGAATATCTAGGCATGATCATGTATATAGGCATCACGTCCGTGTCAAGTAGACCGAAACGATTCTGCATCTACTACTATTACTCCACACATCGACCGCTATCCAGCATGCATATAGAGTATTAAGTTTATAAGAACAGAGTAACGCATTAGGCAAGATGACATGATGTAGAGGGATAAACTCAAGCAATATGATATAAACCCCATCTTTTTATCCTCGATGACAACAATACAATACGTGCCTTGCTGCCCCTACTGGCACTGGGAAAGGACACCGCAAGATTGAACCCAAAGCTAAGCACTTCTCCCATTGCAAGAAAGATCAATCTAGTAGGCCAAACCAAACTGATAATTCGAAGAGACATGCAAAGATATCAAATCATGCATATAAGAATTCAGAGAAGAATCAAATATTGTTCATAGATAATCTTGATCATAAGCCCACAATTCATCGGATCTCGACAAACACACCACAAAAAGTATTACATCGAATAGATCTCCAAGAAGATCGAGGAGAACTTTGTATTGAGATCCAAAGAGAGAGAAGAAGCCATCTAGCTAATAACTATGGACCCGAAGGTCTGTGTTAAAATACTCACACATCATCGGAGAGGATATGGTGTTGATGTAGAAGCCCTCCATGATCGATTCCCCCTTCGACGAAGCGCCGGAAAAGGCCCCAAGATGGGATCTCACGGGTACAGAAGGTTGCGGCGGTGGAAATAGGGTTTCATGGTGCTCCTGGATGTTTTCAGGGTATAAGAGTATATATAGGCGAATGAAGTAGTTCGGTGGAGCTGCGAGGGGCCCACGAGGGTGGGGGCCCGTCAACCCCCTGGGCGCGCCTCCCTGCCTCATGGCTTCCTCGCTACTTCCTTGACGTCCACTCCAAGTCTCCTGGATTGCATTTGTTCCAAAAACTATCCTCGTGCAGGTTTCATTCCGTTTGGATTCCGTTTGATATTTCTTTTCTACGAAACACTGAAATAGGCAAAAAAAAGCAATTTGCACTGGGCCTTTGGTTAGTAGGTTAGTCCCAAAAATAATATAAAAGTTCATATTAAAGGCCATTAAACATCCAAAACAGATAATATAATAGCATGGAACAATCAAAAATTATAGATACGTTGGAGACGTATCAAGCATACCCAAGATTAATTCCTCTCGTCCTCGAGTAGGTAAATGATAAAAACAGAATTTTTGATGTGGAATGCTACCTAACATAATTTTCAATGTAATTTTCTTCATATATAAAATAGACCCGGGGGCCATAGGTTTCACTACTGGCTTCTCTCAAGAGCATAAGTATTACGGTGGGTGAACAAATTACTGTTGAGCAATTGACAGAATTGAGCATAGTTATGAGAATATCTAGGTATGATCATGTATATAGGCATCACGTCCGAGACAAGTAGACCGACTCCTGCCTGCATCTACTACTACTCCACACATCGACCGCTATCCAGCATGCATCTAGAGTATTAAGTTCATAAGAACAGAGTAACGCTTTAAGCAAGATGACATGATGTAGAGGGATAAACTCATGCAATATGATATAAACCCCATCTTGTTATCCTCAATGGCAACAATACAATACGTGCCTTGCTGCCGCTACTGTCACTGGGAAAGGACACCGCAAGATTGAACCCAAAGCTAAGCACTTCTCCCATTGCATGAAAGATCAATCTAGTAGGCCAAACCAAACTGATAATTCGAAGAGACTTGCAAAGATAACCAATCATACATAAAAGAATTCAGAGAAGATCCAAATATTGTTCATAGATAAACTTGATCATAAACCCACAATTCATCGATCTCAACAAACACACCGAAAAGAAGATTACATCGAATAGATCTCCACAAGAGAGGGGGAGAACATTGTATTGAGATCCAAAAAGAGAGAAGGAGCCATCTAGCTAATAACTATGGACCCGAAGGTTTGAGGTAAACTACTCACGCATCATCGGAGAGGCTATGGTGTTGATGTAGAAGCCCTCCGTGATTGATGCCCCCTCCGGCGGAGCTCCGGAAAAGGCCCCAAGATGGGATCTCACGGGTATAGAAGGTTGCGGCGGTGGAATCAGGTTTTTGGCTCCGTATCTGGTAGTTTGGGGGTATGTAGGTATATATAGGAGGAAGAAGTACGTCGGTGGAGCAACGTGGGGCCCATGAGGGTGGAGGCGCGCCCATGGGGGTAGGTGCGCCCCCCTACCTCGTGCCTTCCTGGTTGATGTCCTGATGTAGGGTCCAAGTCCTCTGGATCACGTTCGTTCCGAAAATCACGTTCCCGAAGGTTTCATTCCGTTTGGACTCCGTTTGATATTCTTTTTCTGCGAAACTCTGAAATAGGCAAAAAACAACAATTCTGGGCCGGGCCTTCGGTTAATAGGTTAGTGCCAAAAATAATATAGAGGTGTATAATAAAGCCCAATAATGTCCAAAACAGAATATAATATAGCACGGAACAATAAAAAATTATAGATACGTTGGAGACGTATCAATGCTAAAGTGTAGTTATCGAACCTGAGACCTCAAGTTTGATGAGCGAACAGGCTAACCAACTACACAACCCTCCCGTTATGTTCAACGAGAGGAAAATAACCTTTTATACATTCCTGCATTCGTGTGACAAGCATGCCGTGTTTTTTTGTGTGTGTGGGAGTCATTGGGATTTAAATCATAATCGTGTCATGTGGCTTTGGTGGTAAGACTATCCACAGTGGTGCAGAAATAATGCAGCCTTAGTCACCTTACGTCTCTCCATGTAGTATGTTGGGTCCCACCAGCGAGAGGTGAAACAAACAAATTAATAACAAAAATTAAAAGCGCCAGCGGTGTATCTTACCTCACACATCTCGTTACTGCTCGGGAACACTGTCCCATTGATCCCTCTGTTCGCTCACGTACTATTTTAAGTGAATCCTTATTATAACATGCACACAATTTTGGGCACTTGTATTCGACCTAAGTCAGTGTGCCACCGTATCTCGTACGACTCCCTCCGTCTAGGTGTAATAAGTCACGTTAAAAGGTGCAGCGGGACCAAGGTGCAAGCAGATTGGAGAAGGAGAAACTTGACTGGTCATTCCTCCAATCAAAGCCCTGATTTGTGTCTCTAAACGCAACAATTAATCCAAACAACTAAGAGATGCCATTTTAGCTACCATGCAGGGCCACGTATTAACTCGCATGCAAGCCGACTTTGATTTCTTGACTGATCAACGCATAGTTGCGCTCCATGCATTGGGTTTCCGGGGGAGATAACAAGGTAGAGTAAGGAGCGTTTGGTTACATTGCTTAGGCTGGTCATAGTGGTGAGTAACTTGGACTATTAACATGCATATGTTACTAGTCTATGTTACTACTACGCGAAGTTTGTCGTCGGAAGCGAGCCGATCTGGCTCTCCTGAGCTAGCATGGTTTTTCTAGCCCACCCAAGCTAGCGGGCCCACAAAAGCTAACATATTTTAACAGTTCCAAACGCCTAACCTTGCCCGGCTATGCTGTAAGCTGTTCTTGCTAAGGATCCAAATGCTCCCTAAGTAACAACGCTCGCTAGCAACGAGGCCAGGAGGGGATTGAGATGCGAAGTTAATGGACGACGCCTAAACATTTTGGGAATATCTGATTTCCGTAGGATGACTTAACACCTAGACGGAGGGAGTACCACTCCTCAGTCCAGTTTTGGTGGAATATTCGTCACCTCTTCTCTTCTTGTACATACTCCATTTGTATCTCACTTCCTGTGGCTTCGCACTCGCATGATTATCCTATTCTATGAACCTATGTGTGCGTGTGCGTGTGTGTTAGAGAGAGCGACAGATCGACCTACTCCTACAGAGAGATGGTGTGTAGTGTACGATTTTAGCCGCGAGAGTCGGTGCATCCTCTCATTTCTGGGCGTCCGGTAGGGACAGGCGGACAGGTGCCACGCCCGCTCCTGACCAGCCTGGCCCACCCAAAGCCCCTCCATCACCCGCGCGCGCTTCCCGCTCGAAACGGTCAGCGCCGCTTCAAAGAATCGGTGCTGCATTCATGCCCAGGCAGAGCGGACGCGACCTCTCACTGGCGCCTGCGTTGAAGGGAGAAGCGGATTCAAGAGTGATGGTTGCTTCGTCCGTCCAACTTACTGCTGGGTCTTTGTGATTTGATGGCTCATTGGTCATTATTACTGAGGTGGTAGGACTACTGGATGTCCCATGCTTTTGGCAAAAGGATGTACCACTAGATTACAATTTTCTCCATTCTTACAGCGAGGAGTGCAAGAGCAGTGAAAACACGCAGGCTCAGTGATTACATGGCCCACCTCACACTATCACCATATTTTCTGGACACCGTGCGACATCTAACTCTTTACATAGTACTCCCTCCGTTCCTAAATGTAAGTCTTTGTAGAGATTCCACTAGGTGGACTACATACGGAACAAAATGAATGAATCTACACTTAAAATGCATCTATATACATCCGTATGTGGTTCATGGTGAAATCTCTACAAAGACTTATATTTAGGAACGGAGGAAGTACTTGTATAGTATGTACTGTAATTTATCAGCGAGATAGTACAATGCTATGAAGTTTCCAGCTTCTGTTACATGTATCTTGCGTCCAAGGTTGCCCGTTGCAACATTTCATGAAATACAAAGGAGACTAACATGCATGCTATTGCATCTCAATGATTGACAGATCATAGCAAATATGTACTCCCTCCATTCCAAAATAAGTGTCTCAACTTTATGCTACATACGGAGCAAAATGAGTGAATCTTGTGACGCCCGGATAATTAAGCGACGGTAATTCCACGCTAATGATGCCACATCACCTCGATTACTATTGTTGATCTCGCGTTAGTTCAAAAACCGATTCAAATTCAAATTTGAATTAAAGGCAAACATCGAAGTTTTCAAACATTAAAACTAAAATGTTCGGGTTGTGCCAAATAATGCATAGTTAATCATGGTGGACAAACCACACTTTTATAGAATGCTTAAATACTCTAAGATGAATAAAACTGTAGCGAAAACTATTATTTAAATACTTTTAAATGATAATTAATTATAAAACTATTTTACTTTGGGTAGCAAATTAATGTGGCAGTGGCATAATTGGTAACATCAATTTAGGTGCCACTTTGGCATATTGTTAACACTAGAATAAACAGCAACTAAAAGAAACAGAGAAACAAAATAATTATAAAAAAAGAAAGAAAAGTAAAACAAAAATAAAGAGAAGGAAATCCCCCTGCCCACTGGGCCTTGCCCACGTGGCCACTAGCAATCAGCCCACCCACTACCCCCGGCCTACATACCCCGGTCCAACCCCCCGCAATCCCTAAACAATCCCA